>NC_090878.1:29098143-29103143 GCF_036669935.1 Montipora foliosa
GTGTTCAAATTTGGCGCTCTCCCCGGTGTTTCCATAGCAAGTTCCGTATTGCACTCTATAACCTATTTATGCATTCGCCATTGGCCAATCAGAAACAAGATATTTTGTTGAGTATATAATAATCTTACTTATGATTACTTTCAATGTTGTTTTATTTTTATCAAAAGAGCTTTAAGGGGAGGTTTATTATTCGAGGAACTTTGGAAGATTTTAAAAAACGCGATATAATGTCGGTTGACATAATGGCAAGATAGTTGTTTCGTTCATTGTATTGTGTTCCAAATGTCTCGTTATGTTGGCTGCTAAAGCTAGGATAGAGGCACGCAACATCAACATCGTTTACACCTGCAACAAAGCGCCGAAATTAAGAAGCATAACGTGCAGGAAGTGCAAAAGAGCTTCAACACCTTATGTCGATGATGTATGCCTCTTGCCTTACAATTGAGTTATTTATAATATAATGATAAACACAAACTAAATGAGAAAAAACTTCGTTATTTCAATTAATCAGAACATGTTACCTCGCAATTGTGGCCAGTACTGACACTTTGCTTCCAAACGAACTTTCCCTTTTTACGGAATCCATATCTTTGTTTAGGTGGTGTGCAAGTTTTTCACTGACGGCCTTCAACTCACCAGAGAGGATAAGGCAATACTTGCCAATGAAAAACACGCTTACAAAGATATCGAATATCAACCGATTGCTGGCGGCCGAAATTTTGGTCTTCGATATCTCTACCAAATGATGTGGGCTGCGGCCAAGTATAATTTCACGTATTTCCTTCACCTTGACGATGACTATTTCGTGTGCCTTGAGAGGCTCAAAACTGAGTTGCGTTACAGGCCTACCAAGATGTTAACCTGGGGGTGGTATCATTGTGTAACCAATCTCATTCGCATGGACGAGGCCTGGACGCTTTTTAGTCATGATGTTGTTACCCGTTTACTGTCTCAAGACCCTCAGCAAATCCTTTGTCACCCACACGCTGGCCTGCAAGTTGGAGGTTGGATTCACAGTGTCTTCAATAAAAGCGATAATTTAATTTATTTTGACGATCGAAGGCTTCACCATGCTCCACGAGCGAGGAAAGTTAAGATGTTTGAAAACTTGACCAATGCATGCGATTCCTTCATGGGCATTCATGGAGGCTCGCCAGAAATGATGCTGAGATTTTCGAAGTACGCTAACGACAACGCGAAGAAAGTCACAGTTTTAACTGAAGTTTCACAAACATGTGATAAGCCTTTTGTACTTGACTTGTCTAAAGCGGGTCAATTTGACCTCAGACCCTGTGTGCAAAATCCACAATGGACCCCCGGAGAATTAATGTGGAAAGGGGTCGATTTTGGGACGAAGAAAGGATCTCTTCCGTGCCCTTAAGCAGCCCGTCTCATCACTGTTTCTTTAGTAGATCTTGCGTTCTATTAACGCTCGATTAGCACATAAATACAACTGAATACAAATGAAATGAGATCAAGATTTCTCTTTTTTCAAGTTATATATCTTGGAAAGATCATCACTCTCTGTTATGCATTTCAGGGACTGGGAAATATTTCTGCTAGCTTTTAGGACATGCTGTAAACCGTGTTTAGCATTGGTAAGACCTAATAGCTGTCGTAGTGGTGGGAGTCTAACTGATTTCTGAATGGTGTCGCTTGGTTTGTAGTTAATTAGCCTTTGCAGAGTGTCGTAAATACAGTGAAACGTGTCTACTAAATGAACCTTCGCCTTTCGGTGACAAGAAAGAGCTTGTTCGTTCATTTGGAAGTGTTGCACTGTGTAAAGTTTCAAGTAACAATTTGAATTCCCGCAGTTAGGATTGAAGTTAATGACATCAGTGCCTGAAAATTCGAAGCCAATATGTCAGCTAATGGTTGCTTTAGAAGTTGAAAAGAAAATTTAGCGAACAATTGTTGGTTCAGAAACCCATAACTACAAGCAAGTTAATATGCGGTAACGGAGGGAATAACCTATATGTATAGCCATACTCCGTTGAAAACTATTTAAAAACTGTATCACACTGCGTGATTATTACAAGTATGATGTCTTACTGGTCAGTTTATATGACAGTGGACTGTGCGGTCCTGGTAAAAGCAGATAAAAATAAACCTGGTGGCATGGGTGCAATCTAAAAAATTTGAACTAATTAAATCATGGAAGCACGGATCCGCTCTCTTATTTAATTTTGTCTTGGCTATGGTTACTGCTAGTACATTACATTTAGGTTTCCTTGTTGACGGGCTCTTTGAGTCAAATTGTGTCTCTCACATATAATAAAACTCAGAAGAATGGTTTGAACTAGTTACTATTACAAAATCAGCTAAAAATCAGGACAAAGCACGTGATTTCACAAACCTACCTAATTTAAGACAACCCAGTCTCCACCCAATTAGACGCTCCATGAGCGTAAACTGGGTCGCAAAAACAGAAGGCACTAAATAGGCCTTATTCACGATAGCCGCCATGTTGGTTTTCAAATTGTCATGTAAATTAGCCATGTGTTATGCTGGGGGGCAAACATTGGAAAAAAGGCAAATTGCGGAAAATCGGCATGTTTGCACTTCTAGTTTCGCGGAAATTAGGGGTGCTTACCATTTGTCAGAATAAACCGGCCGGGATGACCGGTGAATAATGGTAACAGTTTTTCCAAAATCAGCAAACCAGCCCAATGAGATGGCGCTTACCATTTGCAATTATCTAAGGCTGATGAGAGACTGCTGTAAGGACACCAAAATGCCCCCCCCCCCCCCCGCTTGATTTTTGCAGGGGCATGTGTCGGCCGGGAAACTGGTGCGAACTTATGACGACATCTGACCTCGTTTTCGCTCTCGTTTTCGTACTTTGTAATCTTTGGTCCTTGGATCGAGTGAACACGTGCTTTGTGTGGTGGAATTTCAAGCCTCGGTAAGTTTATTGAATAGTCCTTTTAAGTGTAATGTTATTTAAACCCTTCGTCGGTTGCATTTATCGAAGTCTGAGGGAACTGTGTACGACTCCGCAGTGCGCTGTGTTGTTAGTCTCGCGCTAGACGAGAAACACTCACACCTTTGCTATCTGCAGCAATGAAAGAAAACTCGAACATTCTACACAGCTCATGACCATGACTTACGGTCCAAAAATATATAACCCATCGAGTTGCGTAGCTCCGTGACGAAAACTGACCATGGCTTGTGGTCGAATAACAAACTTTCCGAGTTGTGTAGCTAGGTGGCCATTGTGCCACCACTTGATCATGAATTGTGATCGAATGACAAACTTTCCGAGTTGTGTAGCTCGGCGGCTATTGTGCCACTTGATCATGAATATTGTGATCGAATGACAGGCTTTCCGACTTGTGTAGCTCGGCGGCTGTTGTGCCACTTGATCTTGAATTGTGATTACAACACGACGTTATCGAGCTATGAAGCTCACATTTGCGTTGAACACTTGCACCAAATCAGAGGAGATGAAGCGATCTAATACAACCGTAGCATTGTTCAGTCAAGTAAATCGGGTAGTGGAAGCATTCTTTTGTATTACGAAAAGCAAATCACGTCGTGCACAGAGTTCTGTTCAGATTTCGATCAATGATAGCCGCAGATGCAATTATGCTCGTAAGAGTTATGGGAGAGATATCAGTGGTATAGCTGCAAAAATTGGTGATAGGAGTTGTTCTCCTGCTATAATTTCTATAAACGCTGAGAAAACTCAGCCCGTAAAAAAAAAAGCAACAGGAAACGATCGAGACAGAGAACCATCTCGAATTTCTGTTTGTAGAGTTAGTAAATTGCTCAGGAGAAAAAAATGCAGAAGTAGGGTAAAAAATCTACTGAAACATAATTTACCAAGCTCCTCATTTATGAGGGATTTTTGCAGCAATTACAAGAAATGGTTTATTTGGTATAACTGTGAACATTATTACTGTAAATACGTTTTTTTCATAAACAAACAGAAAGGGAAAAAGGGATGCAAGTATTGCACTGGTAAACAGGCAGCTTTTTCAATCAACATGCTACAAGCAAAATCTGACTTCACTCACCACAGTGTTGATCACATTTTCCACACTTTCAATTTAAACGGAGGCATGCTTCCTGCAAATGACAGTTGTAATTTGCCTTGGGCATGTCTTAAATGAAAGATACATTCATACATAACTTTAATGTCTTTTGATGTTGGCGGAAGTGGAGACTGTTTTTTAGGTCAGTTTCACACCAACTGTATGGAACTGAAGAGTTGCATTTTCAGATTCGTACTGCTGGAATGAGGCATTTGAATAATCATCCAGAATTTTATATTGAGAGTGTTTCTTACAATAGTTGGCAAGACTACATCCCGCAAATGTCAAGACCAGGAACATGGTGTGACAATATCATTATCCAGGCAGTGGCTAATGCTCATAATTGTGTTATTCATATCACTGAGTCTGATTCCTGTTCTCCATGAGGAACGACCAAACACAATTTTCATTGGATATATTAATGAGCTACACTATGTTTCAACAGTGCCACTTAAAAATAGTCCACATAAAAACAGATTAGCATATCTGAAGAGAAAGTTAAAAGAATCTGATGACCTAAAAGAGAAGAGACTCGCTAAGAGAAGAAACACTAGAGATGCAGAGACTGATAAGCAAAGAGAAATTAGACTTCAGAAAATAGGAGAAAATGTATCGAAGGAAAGGGCAAGAAAAACAGATGACAGAAATCAAAACTCTGGAGAGACTAACATAAACCACGACAATTATTTAACTCCACTAATGGAACAAAAACAGGTTCTAAGAAATATCGATTTGTTTCATAAATCTAATAAGTACTTGGTCAACCAGTGCACAATATGTATGGAAGCATGGCCCTCAGTAGGAAGTACAACAATTTTACAGCTTCTGAGTACAACCATCCAAAGAAGTTTTCTAAAGAAAACAACATGATACCCTCTGCAGTGCCATGTCAACTTCAAGGACTTACACAAGTGGAAGAAATGCTCATTGCACGTGCACTTCCTATAATGCGAGTATATGTTA
>NC_090878.1:29108143-29113143 GCF_036669935.1 Montipora foliosa
CCGAAACCATCGAATTAGTTACAAGAACAGGGTTATTTAGCTTATTTCATGTTCAACACTGTTGTTAAACTAAGGATAAACCAGAGGGTACAAGGCTTTACCCCAGAACAGGCTCAATTTAGAGATTTACTTGAACGCTTACGCACAGAAGATTGTAATCAAAATGACTGGAAACTTCTCTTAAAGTGCCCCTGTGATTAAAAAAACCACTTCCTTTTTTCCTTCAGATTTTAAAAGTGTGTTTGCTTAACACCTGACTGGCAAAATTTTGAGCTTTGATTTTTATCCAAAGGCCGTTTACTTTGAGTGTAAGTTTTGGATTTCACGGTGCATCATTACTCACGTTCAAAACTGACCGATTGGACCTCAGACGGTTGGATCCAGGGAAAAGTGACGTCAGAGGCTCACTAGCTTAAAATTTCGGCGTGTGAACGCAGCTTATTATATATGCAAAGCGTGAGTTTAAAAGTCTGAAAGCCCAAAACCCCCGTGCTGCATATTAATTCTGCGGCGTACACACGTATTGCATTCTTAAACTAGTGAGCCTTTGACGTCATTTTCTCCTCGATCCAGCTCTCTCAAGAACATAATGTTAGTAATGGCGGACCATTAAATGTGAAAATTACAGTTAAAATAAAGAGGTGTCTTTTTGAAATCAAGGCTTAAAACGTGGGTCACTTAGTGTTTTGTTAACATAGTTTTGAAATCCAAAGAAAAATATGAATTGATTTTTTGGTCACAGGGGCACTTTAAATACTAAAATTCGTTTAACAATGCTATGTTTAAGTGGTTTGGAACTATATTCTCGTTGGGTGCCCCTGGTGCACTATATTTCGGCTGGCCAAACCAGCCTTCTTCAGGTACAATGAGAGTTTACATTGAGTTGCTTCTATGTACATATATATATAGTAAATGGATGCTGACGTAATAATGGGAAAAATGGGATAAAACATGGCAGTTACAACGAATTTCAATTCAAATGCTAAGAGCCAAGGAAAAATAACGGAAATCACTCAATAATAAACTGAAATCTAAAAAGACTCTTCACGGATATTAAGACCGTTGGGATCAATTGTCCTGCCTTTTAAAATTAAAAAAGCTTCCCTGGCCTTACGGATCGAGTCTCTGTTAGAAAATGTTTTTTCGATAGGAATTAATAGGATGTCCTTGGAGATGTTGTGGAGAGAGGAGAGGAAATGTTCTGCGAATGTAGTAGGTTTGGATTTGGTGTTAGCGTTATGTAAAGTGCGGCGGTGTGCATTAAAACGGTCTTTTAAACGTCGTTTAGTTTCTCCTATGTACTGTAGATGGTTAATTTGACCTCGGACCCAAGCTCCGTGTCCTGTTCGGTTATCAGCAGCTGTTAAATTCATCAGCTATCGTGGCATCGGAAGCAGAAAATGCTCATATCCAGCCAAGTGTGTGGGGATTTTTGACGACGAAACATTCACCGAGGTTCGCAAATGATGGGGCTTTAGCTTTGCGTGAAAAAATCGCGGCTGGGATGGATTTTCGAGTCGCAAACCGCCTCTGAGCTGACTACGGTCGAAATCTTAGTGTGCAGCCTTGACTTCGTCTTAGAACAGTGAAAACACGGAATTCCCGAAACGGACAATAAGCTCCAAAACGCACAAGAATACACTAGAGGTGAGTCAGTTTTATTCATTTTATTGAATGAACGTTAAATTGAGCGGTTTTTAGGCTTCATAATAGACGGTATGTTATTTCCCATACAAAGTCTTATAACGCGTTAGAATTCTCAACGGCCGCCTGTAACGCAACACCGCTTGCACTCAAAGATCATCTTCCCACTAGTAATTAATTATTACACGCTCTCTAGTGACGCGAACTTGGGCTGCCTATGGTAACACAACACCTCCATATGCTGCAAGGCGGGAGACTCGTTTTGAGCTTGGGCTGCCTGTGTTCTGAACGGAAAGATTTGCGGCGCCCATAGTGTTGGAAAACGTATGTCAAGGAACCCTTTGGTAGCAAATTTTCCAATGGATTTGCCTTGGTTCCTCTCGAGAACTTGAAAAATGGCGAGAGTTTCGACCGACCATCGATACTGCAAGACAATACAGTGGCCATCGCATCTTCGTTTGGAATGATTTCTGTCGTGCGAAAAATTAGTAACTTGTATGCTTGGATTGTCAATGCCCTCAATTCACTTCAAATCGATGCAGAGCGCGATGAAATTTAAGTAGCATCTAGCGCGATCTACGCAGCAAGCTCCTGATCTTGATCGTGCGTGGGCAGGAGAGGTTGGGTCGGTACATTTCCCTGACCCCCAGTCCATGGACTACCACGATGGACTACCGAAATGGACTACCCTAAATTACCTGGTTCTTTTGATCGATCTCCGCCATCTTTTCTTGGTAGGTACGTTATGTATGGCAACACATTATGTACCGATAGTCGCCCATCACTCTCTATCAATTCTCCCCAACATTGACCCACAGTCCTTAGTACTGAGCAACCGTCCCTAGCAATGATCAACCGTCTCTAGCAACGATCTTTTGTCCCTACTAGTGATCGACTGTCCCTATCAATGATCGAGTGTCCCTAGCAGTGACTAACTGTCCCTAGCACTGATCGACTGTCCCTAGTAGTAACTGAAGAGAGCGTAGTTTAACGTGAAGTGCTAGATTTCTATCCCATATGAACCATGTGAGCGTTAGCCCTACATATGGAACATGGCCCACACAAGGACAGAGAAAAACTCTGACCAGGGTGGGAATTGAACCCACGACCTTCGGGTTACATCTCCGCCGCTCTACCGACTGAGCTACAAGGTCAGACGGGAGAATGCCGTGGGAACTGAAGATGTTAAAGTCACGGCAATTAACAAGTACAAGTACAAGTACAAGGAAAAGTTACGTTTATACAAACGTTGGCCGTGTAGCACTTATATTTTATACAGAATTAACTGAAGAGAGCGAAGTTTAACGTGAAGTGCTAGATTTCTATCCCATATGAACCATGTGAGCGTTAGCCCTACAGATGGAACTGGGCCCACACAAGGACAGAGAAAAACTCTGACCAGGGTGGGAATTGACTGTGATTGACTGTCCCAAGCACTGATCGACTGTCCCTAACAATGATCGACTGTCCCTACCAATGATCTATTGTCAGGCAGCCCAAGATACAATGGATTGAAGTCGTCCAGAGTAACCGTTGTGTAGTTAGTGTTTTCCCCCCTTAAAGCAGATCCATAGGCAGGATTTTCTTGGGGAGATGAGTATGAATACAGGGAGCAGCGGGATGCAGCCATAGAAAAACAATTTTATACCCAGTCCGCAGTCTGTGTTTTTATAACCAGAGTCCATGTTTTATACCCAGTCTGTAATATTTAGTCCGCGTTTTAAACACAAACGGTAGTCATGTAAAACTGTTGCAGCACAACCTTAAGGTTACAATTTCCACGAGGCTTACAATTCCAACAGCTGAAATTAAATCATGCCCGGGAAATAATCCGGTTCTTTCAGATTTTCTTACATGCACGGCTCGCCGTTGGCTCTCTAGGGATAGAAAAATGGTTTCTATTTTTTTCAACTCGTCCCTGATTCCTGCTATGGTAGACGGCCATTCCCGACCTATTCTTAAGTTTTATAATTCACAATTAAACGTATTTCCCTTTAATCCAGAAAAATCAGTGGAAGGGACGCCTGAGATTCTTTCTGACACATAAAGAGCATTCTGAATTATCGGGAGACGGTGAAACCGTTGATGGTCTTGGATTTTCCCGGCATGAAGAAATATCGTCAGAATCCTTTGTAATCGTGTTACTGAAACAAGGAGAGTGCTTTTTCTCATCGCTATTTTAAGGACTGGCGTCAATGTACATAATTTTATTTTATACCGTTCCTCTAATTAACTTAACGCCCTCAGATGATGACATGATTCCGTGAAAGTTGCCGCCTCAAACGATTTGCGATGATAGATTGACGGAATACAATGGGAATGAAATGTTGCAAGGAACTGGGCATCCAGCTGAGATACCGGAGTTTTACTCCCGTTTCTCAGCTGGATGCCCCAGCCTTTTTTTGGTTGCTAAGAGCGTGCGGCTCGTTATATGATTTGACCCGATTCGTTATTCTTATCTTGTTAGCAAACATTTTATACAGATTGTAGGTTGTTTTGGCGGGTTATCGTAAGCGAGCAGTATTCGCGGAGAAAAAGGATTTGACGTAGAGTTGAGCTTTCAGGTTTCGACGAATGTACAGCAATGCAAAACCATGCCCACAACCTCCCAAACCGATATCTTCTGCATAGATGTCTTGCTCATCCAGCCATGTCTATGGAACACGAAGTCTGTATTTTGTCTCCACTTAACAACGAATGAAACACACACCTAACAGGCAAATAAGTTTATTTGGGGAGGGCCTGGCAAGAACCAACCCAAACATAACTCGCTCAAAAAATGTTTGTTGATGGGTCTAAACTCCTGTCGCCGACCACTTGTGTGAATTGTCCATGTGGAAACTTGTGAAAAGTCCATCCTCAAAGGAGATCTGAACATATTACAATAGGTATTTGACGAGTGTTTCTATGGATTGTCCACTACTCTGGACCAAATCTCTCACGTATACAAATGCGTGTCACAGAACAAAGAAACAAGCATGCAGCTAAAACATAGTCTGGTGGGTCCACAACTTTGGACCGATCCCTATATGCAAACAAAATTTTGCCGTCTAGGCTGGGATATCCACTACGTTAGACGAAAATCATCATGTACAGACACGTCACGCCAGTTAGGCAGGGGAGTCCACAACGTCGGACACAAATCCCCGTACACAAATATATCAGGCCAGATAGGCTGGGGTGTCCACAACTTTGGACGAAAATCCCCGTACAAAACATATCAGACCAGTTAGGCTGCGGTATCAACAGATTTGGACCAAAAACCCCCTACGAAGCATATCAGGCCAGTTAGGCTGGGGCGTCCACAACTTTGGACATAAATCCCCGTACAAAACATATGCAGCCAGTTAGGCTAG
>NC_090878.1:29123143-29128143 GCF_036669935.1 Montipora foliosa
CAAGGCAGAATGGAGCGCACCTGTCACTTTTTCTAGGATTCCCCCTGCCCTCCCTTTGGTTTTGGTTATAAAATTGTCAAACCAGTTTCATTTTCATTTTTCTTTGCTCCACTTTGTGATGACACTGAGACAACAAAAAATGAGAATTAAATTGGTTGAATCAAAAGTTTCCTAATCAAGGTTTTTTTTTGAAAAAACATAAACAAAAACAATTACATGTCTGGAGCAAATATACACAGTTTCAATTTAAGCAATTTCTATTTCTTTCTTGGTGAAGTCAGTCCTCTTTCATCTAAAAGGCTTTCCTGCCATGTTCTCACATTCTGTCTTCCACTGCATCCACAGTGCCAGTTTCAGCGAGCAAAATTTGTCTATCGTTGACATTGTGTTTTTCATTTCTTACAGGAGAAAATAACAGTTGGATTGTTCTATCACCACTGATTGCAATTTTCCAGCTGGGAGGGAGTTTTGTTATAAAGAGTATAAATGGGCCATGTCAAGATGATGACATGCCATTATGGGGAGGACATTTCATTAAGGGTTGATCACTGAGTGTTAGCTTGTTGCGCACGAAATTGTTTGAGGCCTTGACTGCAAAAACAAATAAACAAATAAAATTCTTGTTTCTGGTCGTTTACTGGACATCACTAGTAGAAGTCACATTGTCTCCATTGTTGCACGTAACATGAAATGTACTGTTCAAGAAGACATGGGGTGTGAACAGCCATATGGCTGGACACACTTGATGTTTACCTGATATGAACAGCACGGAATATATGCTATTTCACCCGTCTCATAATTCATGTGGTTGTCTCTATCCCAACTGTAATGTTCAAAACACACATGTTCGGGTTGGCTTCATAACTTCCCCTACAGGCAGTTAAGGGGTAACTGCCTGCATCATTGATACAGCCAGCCAAGCAGCAGTTGTAGCAAATGGGAAGGTATGTTGATAGTGGTAGTGGAATTCCTGTATATACAAATGAATTCCTGGAATTTCAATTTGCAGGGTCCAAAGGAGATCCTCATGGTCCAATCTGAGGTCACTCTTCTTTCTCAAGTTTTCTACCAAATTATCAATTTTTAGTTATCCCTATTCAAGCTGAACATACGCAGTTCACGAGATAGCTAGCAGGTGTATGCTTCAATCGCTGGAGTTAGGGTCACCAAGATGACAGATAGGCTTGGTAGACCCTTGGTAAAATACTTGTTCCGGAATTTGATGTTACAATTAGTTCCAAGAGACACTGCACGTTCCCAGCTGAAAGGATTGCAGCTGACGTTGAATATAGGACAGCCACTATCAGACTCCTGAAATTCTCTGATATAATTCATCTTGAAATTCATCTTTTGTTTATCAGTGACACCATAAACTAAGCCCTTCTAGTTTTGTTAATTTTTTTAACCCGGTATCTTCTATTCATTCATATAATACACGTCAATCACAGATTGATAATCTGTTTGTTACATCTGTTCATACCACTCAATGCGGTATTCGTTCTCTCAGTTACACTGGTCCAAAACTTTGGAATTCTTTATCCATTGATGTTAAGAAAATCAAGCTGTTTTCCAATTTTCGTCAATATATCAAAAATTCTGTGATTGGTGGTTATAATACTATTATTGATTCCTAGTGTTTTACAATTATGTAATATTTAACCGTTATTTAATTACTAAATTAATACTTTTTATCTAAAACAATTCTTTTGCATCTCTTTTCCTTGACTCATTTATTTCTTGTTTTGGGTCACCTACTTGGTTAGTTCAATGAACGAACCTACAATCGTAAAATTTCTTTTTCTTGGCAATTCCTTGATGTTATATTTTAAGCACTAATTTGTATTAATTATTATTTCTGTCTGAGTATAAATAAAAATTGACTTGCCTAGGACAAATTCAAGAATGGAAAGTAGCACTTTTGGTGGGTCGAATGAAATAACATTTTTTTTAAATATTCTTTCCTTCAGATCTCCCCAACCCAAAACATCCCGCTGATATACAGGAAAGTTTGCAAAAGCAGTTCTTCGTGTTTCGGCGAGAAGAACACGTTACCAGTAGATATTGTGTTGAATGAAATTAAACGTGGTTGGTTCGACGATGTTTGTCGTGATGTTTTGGAGCCATCGAACAACAGGAAGAGGTCCTTAGGTGAATAAATTACAATGATTACCGTCTGAATCCTAAAACTCGGATATCCGACGATGCATCGGAAACAACTTGAAATATTTGGGTTTCCCTGAATAAACGGATTTACATGTATGTCGAGCAAACTAGCTACGCGGACTACGCATTCACCTCGTACTCGTAAATTATTTGTGTGAGTTGTGCCTCACGGGAAGCTTCAGAGCCATTAGGGAACGAGTCAGCTATGAACGTTTTCTCAACTTCACTTCACTTCCAATAATAAAGCCAACAGACACATAGTTTTTACAGAGATCGCCATCTTTTTAACATTCGAAAACACCTGAAAGCAGGCCTGCTATCGCAAAGAGCGCCCGCTCAAAAATACCCCGCTGACCAAGATTACCGCTTAGCAAGTTGTGAGAACATCCTTTCTCGGTCCCAGGCCTTTTTTCTATCCCCCACCCTGGACAGGATTTTGTACAGAATGGCAAAAGAAAGACTACAGTCGATAAGTACGATCTCTCAGACTTTAATAAACGCATTCTCGGTTTCCTTTGCGGGATTAAGATATGATGACTTAATTCTTATATGGTGATAAAGTAGGCAGATAGAGCTCTACAACAGTACCAAACATGAAAGGAAAACTTGAATCAAGCGTCCGATAAAAATTTTTGAACCCGTGTTATCGGATTCAAGTGAATTTGCAAAGCACGTGTGTTATATATAGCTGTCTCCTTAAAAAAGATTTAACACGGTTTCGTATATGGCACAACCTTGATGTGGTATCATTGAAAACTAGACAATTACGCGATTTCAGTTATTGATGTTTGAAGCCTGTATCTTGAAAGGATCGAGTTTTATAAGCGACAGAATTTTGTAAACATTGGCAATTCGCAGACTACAGTCAACAAGTAATATATCGCTGACTTGGTTAACGCGTTCTTGATTTTCTTTGCGGGATTACAATAGGACGACTTAATTTTTAGATATTCATAAATTAGACAGATATCAGACATGAAAAGAAAACTTGAACAGACAGTGCGATAAAAATATTAATATATGAACAAGCGGTATCGAATGGAAGTCAATTTGCAAAGCACGCATGTTAAATATACCTGCATCTTTCAAAATTATTAGACTCGGTTTCGTACATTGGACAGTGTTGAAATTGGTGTCACTGTAAACAACGCAGTTAAGCGATTTGAATGATATATCTTTGCATCTTTTATCTTGAAAGTAACGAGCTTTATAGGCGACAGAATTTTGTACACAATGAAATATCGCGGACTACAGTCACCAAGTAACATATTCCTGACTTGGTCAACGCGTTCCGGATTTTTTCGGACTTAAACTATGGTGACTTAATTCCATGATATTCATAAATTAGACAGCTAACGCTTTCAAACAGTACCACACGTGACAGGAAAATCTCAATTGACCGCACGATAAAAATTTTTAAAACCGTAAGATCGCATTGAAGTCAATTTGCAACGCACGCGTAAAATATACCTCCCTCTTACAAAATTATTTAACACGGTTTCCTACATTACACAATCGTAAAATTGGTATCAGAGTGAATTATACAGTTAACCGATTTCCATGATATATGATTGCAAACTGTATCTTGACAGGGACGAGTTTTGTAATTAGGCCCGCTTCAAACGTCGAACTTTACATGTGCCGAATCTAATACCAATTTGGGTCGACCCAAATAATTAAGTTCGACAGTTTATTCAAACGTCGAACCTAATTGGGTCGAACTTAATTGCAAAAGACACTTTTGTAGTCAGCGGTTATTGCCTTCCAAAATGGCGGAAAAAACTGCGGGAAAGACAAATTCTGGAAACGAAGAGCTTGTGTTTCTTGCATGTGCGATCAAGGAGGGAAGAAGAAGGCGACTCCAGATGCAGTTAGCGTTAAACAACCTCGCTGCCAGGAGAAAGCGATTTTTGAATTTGGCTTTCCTTCTAGTATTGCTGATTTCCCAAAGGAACATCACAATCCCTCGTCCAGTTCGTTCTTGTCGTCGGCTGAAAAGAAATACTGGCTGGTGGGAAAACGTTTGCAATACGTATTCAGATGCAAGGTTCAAGAAAACCTTCAGAGTTTCCCGGGATACCTTTAATTTCATCCTAAACCGTATTGCACCTTTCCTTATTCGGCAAACTGTAACGGAAGAACCGATAACGCCAGCACTGAGGCTTGCAATTTGTCTGTACAGACTAGGCAAAGGAGATTATCTCTATACCATTTCAGAAATGTCTGGACTAGGAGTCTCCACTGTCTCCTCAATCTGTCAGGAAGTCTGTCAAGTCCTGGTGGATCATTTATGGAATGAGACAGTGTCAACTCACATGCCTCAGACTGAAGAGGAGTTCAAACAAAAGATTCTCGACATGGAGGAATAGGCCATTTTACAGTTGTTTGCTCAGCGACCTAGCCTAGGAATGGCTGCGAGGCTGCCGGTGACCTTGTATTGATACAGCCCCCACTGCTTTTATCATGTCAATTGTGTTGTTGTAATTCTAATTAGTCCATATTAACATTACAAAAGCAAGAAGGTTTGTATCAAAACAGGGTCACCGGTAGCCTCGTTCCCATTCTTAGGCCAGGTAACTTAGCTACCACTGTAAAATGGTCTATTTTGGCAATTTCCTTGCTGCTGGACAGCCATAGATGGCTGTCATATTCCCATGAAATGCCCACCTGGAGGACTTCAGGCATGCAAAGAGTACCATAATTTTAAGAATTTCTACTCTATTGTCCTGATGGCAATGGTAGATTCACATTGCAGATTTGTGTGGGGCAGCTGTGGGTTTCCAGGAAATTCTCATGATGCAGTTATTTTGAGATCAACTGACCTTTGGACTCATATC
>NC_090878.1:29143143-29148143 GCF_036669935.1 Montipora foliosa
TCCTTTCTGGTTCACCCAAGCTAAAGTCCTGGCATTGTGTGTGATGCCTGAGTGCTTCTGGGATATATAACATGTTTTGTTTCTTTTCATTGAAAAATTCAATTTTGACTAGGCTATAATGTTATCTATGATTTCTGGTTCTCCCAGGCTGAAGTCCTGGCATTGTGTGTGATGCCTGAGTGGTTCTGGGATGTACATGTATAACATGTTTTGTTTCTTTTCTTTGCAAAATTCACTTTTGACTAGGCTATAATGTTATCTATCCTTTCTGGTTCACCCAGGCTCAAGTCCTGGCATTGTGTGTGATGCCTGAGTGCTTCTAAGATGTATAACATGTTTTGTTTCTTTTATTTGAAAAATTTACTTTTAACTAGGCTATAATGTTATCTATTCTTTCTGGTTCTCCCAGGCTGAAGTCTTGGTATTGTGTGTGATGCCTGAGTGCTTTTGGGATATACCGGTATAACATGTTTTGTTTCTTCTCTTTAAAAAGTTCTTGTTTAACTAGGCTATTTTTGTTATGTATCCTTTTTGGTTCACCCAGGCTGAAGTCCTGGGATTGTGTGTGATGCCCAAGTTCTTCTGGGATGTATAACTTGTTTTTTCTCTTTACCCTGAAAAATTCACTTTTAACTAGGCTGTAATGTTATGTATCCTTTCTGGTTCACCCAAGCTAAAGTCCTGGCATTGTGTGTGATGCCTGAGTGCTTCTGGGATGTGTCACATGTTGTGTTTCTTTTTTTGGAAAAATTCACTTTTAACTACATGTAGGGTATAATGTTATCTATCCTTTCTGGTTCACCCAGGCTGAATTTCTGGCATTGTGTTTGACGCCTAAGTGCTTTTGGGATATATAACATGTTTTGTTTCTTTTTATTGAAAAATTAATTTTAGCTAGGGTATAATGTTATCTAATATATATCCTTTCTGCTTCTCCCAGGCTAAAGTCCTGGTATTGTGTGTGATGCCTGAGTGCTTCTGGGTTATATAACATGTTTTGTCTGTTTTCTTTGAAAACTTCACTTTTAACTTGGCTATAATATTATCTGTCCTTTCTGGTTCACCCAGGCTGAGGTCCTGGCATTGTGTGTGATGCCTGAGTGCTTCTGGGATATATAACATGTTTTGTTTCTTTTATTTGAAAAATTCACTTTTAACTAGGCTATAATATTGTCTGTCATTTCTGGTTCACCCAGGCTGAGGTCCTGGCATTGTGTGTGATGCCTGAGTGCTTCTGGGATATATAACATGTTTTGTTTCTTTGTATTGAAAAATTCAGTTTTGACTAGGCGATAATGTTATCTATCCTTTTTGGTTCTCCCAGGCTAAAGTCCTGGCATTGTGTGTGATGCCTGCGTGCTTCTGGGATATATAACATGTTTTGTGTCTTTTGTTTGAAAAGTTCTTGTTTAACTAGGCTGTATGTTATCTATCCTTTGTGGTTCACCCAAGCTGAAGTGCTTGCATTGTGTATGATGCCTGAGTGCTTCTGGGATGTGTAACATCTTTTGTTCCTTTTCTTTGAAAATTTCACTCTTAACTAGGCTATAATGTTATCTATCCTTTCTGGTTTTCCCTGGCTTAAGTCCTGGTATTATGTTGATGCCTGAGTGCTTCTGGGATATAAAACATGTTTTGTTTCTTTTCATTGAAAAATTCACTTTTAAATAACTAGGCTATAATGTTATCTATCCTTTCTGGTTCTCCCAGGCTGAACTCCTGGTATTGTGTGTGATGCCTGAGTGCTTCTGGGATATATAACATGTTTTGTTTCTTTTCTTTGAAAAGTTCACTTTTAACCAGGCTATAATGTTATCTACCCTTTCTGGTTCTCCCAGACTGAAGTCCTTGCATTGTGTGTGATGCCTGAGTGCTTCTGGGATGTGTAACATCTTTTGTTCCTTTTCTTGAAAATTTCACTCTTAACAAGGCTATAATGTTATCTATCCTTTCTGGTTCTCCCAGGCTGAAGTCCTGTTATTGTGTGTGATGCCTAAGTGCTTCTGGGATATAAAACATGTTTTGTTTCTTTTCATTGAAAAATTCACCTAAAAATAACTAGGCTATAATGTTATCTATCCAGTCTGGTTCTCCCAGGCTGAACTCCTGGTATTGTGTGTGATGCCTGAGTGCTTCTGGGATATATAACATGTTTTGTTTGTTTTCTTTGAAAAGTTCACTTTTAACCAGGCTATAATGTTATCTACCCTTTCTGGTTCTCCCAGGCTGAAGTCCTGGTATTGTGTGTGATGCCTGAGTTCTTCTGGGAGATATAACATGTTTTGTTTCTTTTCTTTGAGAAATTGACTTTTAATTAGCCAAGGCCAAGACTTTTAATTAGCCAAGGACTTTTAATTAGCCAAGGCCAAGGCGGAGATCTAACCCGAAGGTCGTGGGTTCAATTCCCACCCTGGTCAGAGTTTTTCTCTGTCCTTGTGTGGGCCTAGTTCCATCAGTAAGGCTAACGCTCACATGGTTCATATGGGATAGAAATCTAGCACTTCACGTTACACTACACTCTCTTCAGTTTATACAGGTGTAATGTTATTTATTCTTTCTGGTTCTCCCAGGCTGAAGTCCTGGCATTGTGTGTGATGCCTGAGTGCTTCTGGGATAACAGGTTTTGTTTCCTTTCATTGAAAAATTCGCTTTTGACTAGGCTATAATGTTATTTATTCTTTCTGGTTCACCCAGGCTGAAGTCCTGGCATTGTGTGTGATGTTTGAGTGCTTCTGGGATGTGTAACATCTTTCTGTTCCTTTTCTTTGAAAATTTTACTCTTAACTACAGTGCCGCTCGGAGATAAGCGAACAACGCAGACGCAAAATGAACGCACGCGATATGCGTATACGCGCTTTTTTTTACGCGTCTAAAATTGCGTATCGTGTACGCGTTTGTTCCTTTGTTATTCATAACCATAATTTTGCTTTTCCAGTATTGTTTGGGGAACAAAAGAATAAATTGCGTGACTGCCGACAAGTCAAAAATTTGCATACGGTATGTGGCTTTGGTTACTGTCAATTTCGATCCGCAAATGCCGCCGATGAAAGCATCCACAGGGCATTTTTCCGAAGTTTAACACCCTTTACATGCAGCAAAGGTCTCGAGAGACGAGCGAAATTAAATCAGCAAATTATTACCCGAAAAACCGAAGACATGAATTTTTTCAGTGTTTGCCGTGACGCGGTATTTACAGTTACTTCACCGAGACTTTTTGCCGACGCGTGCAAAGTCCAATAATTCCTTGTAGAAAAATCAACTAAATTTGATTGGCATATCATAGAAAGTTTTTAAAAAATCTTTTCTTTGTACTGAGAGCATTTCACCGTTTGAATCAGTGAATTATGTCCCGAATCACATCACATCGCCGGCGCGTGCCCAAAATTAACCCGATAATTTTCCTTGCAGAAAAATCAAATAAATGTGATCAGCGCATCATTGAGCCATTGAAGAAAAAAATTGTGTCTGAAGTGAAAGCATTGTACCCGTTGAAATCAGAAAATCGTACCCAACAGGACCGGAGATGTGGATATGATAAACATGATAAACATATTTTGTTTCTTTGTATTGAAAATTTCAGTTTTGACTAGGCGATCATGTTATCTATCCTTTTTGGTTCACCCAGGCTGAAGTCCTGACATTGTGTGTGATGCCTGAGTGCTTCTGGGATGTGTAACATCTTTTTTTCCTTTTCTGTAAAAAATTCACACTTAACTAGGCTATAATGTTATCTACCCTTTCTGTTTCTCCCTGGCTGAAGTCCTGGTATTGTGTGTGATGCCTGAGTTCTTCTGGGAGATATAACATATTTTGTTTCTTTTCTTTGAGAAATTGACTTTTAATTAGGCTATAATGTTATTTATTCTTTCTGGTTCACCCAAGCTGAAGTCCTGGTGTTGTGTGATGCCTGAGTGTTTCTGTGATATATAACATGTTTTGTTTCTTTTCATTGAAAATTTCAGTTTTGACCAGGCTATAATGTTATCTATCCTTTCTGGTTCCCCCGGGCTAAAGTCCTGGTATTCTGTGTGATGCCTGAGTGCTTGTGGGACGTAACATGTTTTGTCTGTTTTCTTTGAAAACTTCACTTTTAACTTCAGCTATAATGTTATCTACATGTATCCGTTCTATTTCACTCGGGGTGAAGTCCTGGCCTTTAAAATTTGTACGGTGCCTGAACTCCTCTGGGATATATACTATGTTCCATAATGTGATCATACTAATAGCCTTTTATATAATTGTACGCATTTGAGGAATTTGTTAATTCATTCTATTCTAATATATTTTAAAGGCAATAGGGTCCCCATTTAACTCTCTTTTCTATAGTTAAGCCATGGACTTTTCATTGAAGTGCATGTCAGTATCAGTGACGTTTTTATTGGCCGGGAAGTGTTGCACTTTGTTTTTGGCTGCGATTGTTTTGAATTTCAGTGTCATTTATTTCCTTTATTACGTACAGTCCAGTCCACGGTTATAACGGACAGCTCTACTTATGAGCACCAAAAACAAAAAACAAAACAAAACAAAACAATTTAATAGCACTCCCATAAAAGTTCCTTATTCTCACATTCCAGTAAGCGGCCAGCTCAATTACAATATATCTCCCTCCTGAGGGTTTCCAATTCCTTTGAACACTGAATTTGGAACATTTTTTGCCAAGGTTTTTGTCGAGTTACCAGAACAATAACTTAAAGCAACTTTTTTTCTATAGTATTGATTGCCAGTATTACAAACAACTCCATTTTGATTTGCTCACAGTGGAACTACGTAACTTATGGCCTGTTTGTAGTATGGGGCAAACCAGCCCATTGAGGCGGCTGGGGGCCGTTTCTGAAAGTCCCGAAACTTTACGGGCCATTTTTGGGTGTCACAATTCCTTTTGTAACTCAAGAACGAAGAGCATTTAATTCGTCAAACTTCACAGCTATTTTTCTTTGTGTTACCTTGAAAACATGTTAAAAGATCGGCTTTCCAAAAAAAGCGGGCATTACTAAACCACG
>NC_090878.1:29150643-29153143 GCF_036669935.1 Montipora foliosa
TTTTGTTAGGAGCATTTTTGGTTTGAAATTCACGTTCCATTTTAAGTACTCAGTATACACAATGAAATGCTCACTCTCTCACTTTGCTCTTCCCATCCAGTGTAAAGAAACTGAAAGTTTTTAAACATAAAAAATATAGCCTTACCCTGGTGTTTGTGTTATCACTGAAGTCTTGAACACTAGATAACACATGTCTAATTTGTTCATGTTGTTGGGTATATGAATTGATCGTTTGTGTGTTCTTATCACCAGCCATAAAACAAGAGACTAAACCCTCTACTACTCTCTTGGAAAAACCTGATCCTTTTTTTTTTGTCCTGTGAGGGACAAAATGAGCACTGCCACAAGTTTTTAAAATATATATTTTTTAATTTAACGCTTTAAACCCTAATAAATTCTCATTTGTTGCCTCTCCAATATTCCCATAGATTTATAAGGGAGTTCCCAGTTCTTAAAATATCAAGCAAATTATTCATGTGTGACGCTGTCTTTAATTCTCATGACCATTCTGTTTATAAAGCATTAATATTATAAGGGTCTTAGGGTTTAAGGTTTAAAATTAAACAAAATCCACACCAAGCAATGAGAAAATAATGTTCACCATAAATAGTACTAAAACATTGATGGAAATGTCTGCAGAGAAGATTTTTCGAAAACTTGAGGCCATTTTCACCCATACCTCCAAATTTTTGAACTCTTCAGAAAGATAATACTCTCCAGCACCATAAAGTGCACGTTCTGCTTCAATAAGGCTCTGGTGGTCAAAAGAGCTAAGCTCAGCAATGAAGGCAGGTATTGTGTTCTTGTTGAAATCAACCCAGTCTTTGAGGACAAAGTTCTTGCTTTCATTGCCATTATCTGTGTATGCCTTTGGAGGAGATCCCAGCTGAGCAGCCTCACGAACAATCATACTTGTCTTGAAGGTATCTGGCTTGTGCTTCAAAAACCATGGGTGGAAACCAGGAGCAATGCTATTCCATTTCTCTTCCAACTGGGCAGTCTTAGTGTCAAAGTCCTTGCGACTTAAGGAATCCACTGATCCTAGAATCTAAAACAGTTCAAGTAGCAGAAAAGAATAGTGGTAATGATACTTTAGATTAACCTACCGTGCAATTACCTGCATAAATGTGTCCTTGCAAAGGTTCTTCTGGCTATGCTATAATAATTATATTCTAGCTAAGCAAGTTCTTCAGAGAGTTTTTGTCTGCAACATTGTCATACATGTACCTTTTTAACAGCTGTTATGACCCAAGGAATCATTAATGTCATGCCAGGCTGTTTGCCATAAACTACAGCATAACTCACTTTGGCCAACTTATGATTATTAACATAATCCATTTTATACATATGGTATTCTCGCGGGTAATGCACTACAATGCACATTGTGGTATAACTTATGCATTGCCACTTGAAATAATGTACCATTGTGTCGCCAACAACATGGCCGAATATGTCATGTATGATAGCAGACTTCACTTCCGATTTGACATGCAACGTGTTGTGGAAGTGGTCTTTTATGTTGCCTTTCATTTGAATAAAGCATCTCAAACGAATTGCATCTGGAAATGCTGCTACCAGTGCATTTAGCAAGGGTACTTCTCCATCAGATCCATAGGCTTTAAGATCACGCAAGTCATTCTTCTTACCAATCAAAGAGGACAGAAAGGAGAAGTAGGTTTGTGTTTCTTGTTGCATGTGAATAAAGCACAGTCCAATAAAAGTTGGTTGCTCATTGTTAGACTTCCGTTTCACCATCAAATGTTTATAAGTGGTGACTGTCACAAAAACGTTGCCCAAATTGAAAGTTGGATCGATACCCATGATGGAAAAGCGTACTGCATTGCAGCAGAACCTCGCCAAATCTTCCATCTGCTGTTCAAAGGCAACAACCACTTCTGGTGTCTTGCCAAATTTGACTTCTTGAACAAAACCCCCCTCTCCAGCATAGTCATCCTTTAGTTGTGTTAGTAGAAGAAAAATTTCACCCTTGTCTTCATTCTTACTGTGACTTAATGTGATAGATCGTGCATTGTACACTTGCTTAGGGTTTCGTGGTTCTGATGATGCCGAGTCACTCTCCAACAGGCCACCATTCGAACTAAACTTTTCACCATACAGCCTTTTTGGCTTGTTGTGCAGACATTCTTTCTTTATGCTGGACAAGGTAGATGGCGCTGTTCTTACGTATGGCCTTTTGCAAGATCCTCTCGCATTTCCACATGGAGCAAGCACGATATCTTCCTCCTCACCACTTTTGAAAAGTAATGCAAAATTGCAACTGGGAGGATGGTGCTCTTGGGATCCTTAACAGTAGCAATCACCCGTTTGAAATCCTCTTCTTTTTGCTTTTTGGTGGCTTTGTGAGTGCCATATTGCCGAAATAATGTGTACACACCAGGCCCGGTTGTATTTGCTCTCTTGATAGACAGAATGTTCAATGTCACTTTTTTCAATTTGGTACATTCTCCTTAGGGTGCAAATATCCCAGGACCCATTGTCA
>NC_090878.1:29158143-29163143 GCF_036669935.1 Montipora foliosa
TTAATTTACCTTCAGAGAGAATGTGGTCAAGTTTTTAGTGAGCTCTTTAGCTTCGAGAAGAAAACTATATTTTGAAATTGCACATTACTTAAGTAATCTACATTCGTTTTCAGGTGATGGAAATGTGGTTCCGGTGGTGATGGGGGGTGCTGACTATATTAAGCTGGCCATTCCTGGATCCTATATCAACGTCATGGACTTCAAAACTGTTAAACAATTGGCAGAGTACCTTCAGTATCTAGACAAAAATAATACCGCTTATAATGAGTATTTTACGTGGAGACTTAAGTACAAAGTATATCAGGATCTTTTATCATTTTGTGCTGTTTGTAGACACTTTTATCCCGATAATCTGCCAGAAACAAAAGTGTACCAGGACCTCACAGAATACTGGTCGCAGAAAGGTAAATGTACCCAGAAGGAGCAATTTGTTACAAATATGTTGAACAATTGAGCCTCAGTTCAATCAGTGTGTGTTATTTCATTAAAGGGAAAGTACGGTCTAGAAAAAGTTTCTCTAAATAGGCCAGATTCGTATTCTAACGGTTGGACTGGATCTAGCATGAAATGGAGGCTAATGCGGGCAAATTAATTTGCATTTGAAAAGATTTGCCCGCATTAGCCTCCATTCCTTGCTAGATCCAGTCCAGCCGTGAGAATTCGAAAATGGTGTATTACGAAAACTTTACCCCAGGAATTCGAAAATAATTGCCGTTTTGTCCAGTTCCCTGTTAAGATGTGACAAGAGCACTCTGAAGTTGCCTCTTCCGTGACTTGGAGAGCGCCATCTTGGATATGATGTGTGTTCCAAGGGAAAATCGTTATCCGAGGAATGACTGGATACGGAATCGTATAGTCTTTATGTTGTTTTATTCGATCTATAAGAAAGATACAAAATTCGAGAGAATTGAAACCTAATGCGAGTGATTCATGAAATTGCATGGGAAATTATAATTCTCAAAATTCAAACGGTTACAAAAAGCTACTTACTTCTGTGGCGATATCCAGTCAAACTTATTTCAGTATTAACAGGTCAGCAAAACAGGTCAGCAGATTGGACAGTAAAAAAACTACAGGTTAGCGATGTTCAACGTAAGATACAAAACGGGTGTTGACCTTTGTCTCTTATTATTTAATTTGTCATTCTAACTGAAAGATCAACTTACTTAGCTATTACGCCATTGACTGTCAATCACGCGACAAATCAAATAAAATCAAAGGTCAATAAACGAATTAAATGTTAATCAACGAAACATTCTCCACCCCGATAAGGGCATAGTCCTTATCTCTACCAGCTTCTGGCTAGTCATCACCTTCTGCAGGGTGTGTGATGGCGATCTTGGTTATGGGTCGGCGGTACATTCCCGTCGACGTCTTGACTTCAACATTTCGCACTCGACCGTCAGGTCCAGGGTGTACTTCTAGGACCCTTCCAATTGACCATTTCCCCCGGAGAGTATTGGGATCTGATACTACTACGGTATCATCTGGTCTCACCTTCCGCTTTTCCACCTGCCATTTCTTCCTTGGTAAACACATCCCTGTTCCAGCGCTTCCAAAATGAATCAGTGATTTTCTGCACGAATTCCACCCTGTGGCGTGGGTTGTTTGTTCCCTTGAAAGGCCCCTGTGGAATTTCTGATGAAGCACGTCCTAGAAGTATGTCGTTTGGGCATATGTAACTGCCGTTGTACGGGTCATTTGGTATCCTACCGATTGGTCGCTGGTTCACCAGATTAGCCACTTCCAGTAGAATTGTGTACAGCTCCAATGGAGTTATTACCTGACTGCCAACAGCTTTCTTCAAGGCACTCTTGCATGTTTTAACTAGTGCTTCTGCACAGCCATTTTGATGCGGGGCACCTGGCGTAGTGAACTTCCACTGCATCCCCTCAGTATGACTGCTGAATGAACTCGTATGGCTAAGAATCTTCTCAGGACTTGAAGAAACTCCATAGTTGTAAGGTCCACTGCCATTTCCAAATGGACAGCCCGTGTGTTTAGGCATGTGAACAAAACTCCGTAATGCTTTGCGGTTTTTTTTCTTGAGATCTTGACGTTATAAGGCCCGAAATAGTCGCACGCGATCATGTAGAACGGAGGGGTATACGGAGCTAAGCGAAGGGCGGGTAAATTTGCCATTAATTGAGACTCCGCCTTGTGTGCCATTTCTCGACAGAATGCACATTTGAACTTCACTGCCTTGCTTAGTTTGTTTCCTTTCAGAATCCAGAACTTCCTTCTTGTTCTGGCGGTCGTAGCTGCTACCCCGTTATGACCGTACTGGTGGGCATGTCTTGTTATTAACCAGGAGATCCAATGGTTCCTTGGGAGTAGGGTGGGGTGTTTTGCGTCATAGGAGATGATAGCCTCGTCCACTCTTCCTCCAACTCTAATTACATCTTTGCCATCTAGAAACGGGCTCAGTGACTTGAACTCTCCCTTTTCCTTTCGGCGATGCAAATCATTTGGAGCTGCTTTGATCCAGAAAAGCTCTGCACTCTCTACTTCTTCAGGAGTTAGTGGACCGTTTCTTCCTTCTTGCGCGTGCTTTCGTAAACTTATCTTCTTATCTTCCTTTGTATGCGTGCTGTTATCCGTATCAATTTTCTCCAGTTAGAGAATTTCTCAGGGTTGATGGCTTGTTCAACTTTTTTTACTTCGCAAATTGCTTTCACTTGACGACGTTCCATTTCTTCCTCTGAGACAGCTTTCATTGTTTCTTGGGGCCAAAATTCCTCAGGTAGTTGCAAGAACTCTGGTCCATTGCTCCATCTTCCGTTTAACTCCTCCACTCGTATTCCTCTTGAAACATCATCGGCCACATTCACTTCACCGGGGAATTGTCTCCACTGACTCGGGTCGGTGTTGCTCTGGATTTCTCTGACACGCGAGGACACAAATGGCTTGAAGCTACGTGAAGGGCTTTGTAGCCAAGCAAGCGCTATCGAACTATCAGTGAAAAGCTGGATTTGAATTGTAGCCTGGACTCCTGCTCTATAGTCTTGGCTAGACGGGAAGCGAGGACTGTGGCATGTAGCTCCAATCGCGGTACGCTTAGTTGCTTCAAGGGTGCGACTCGTGACTTCGCTGCAATCAATCTGACCTGGTACTTGTCACCATTTGTTCTCTGGCGGACGTATGCACAAGTTCCAAAGGCATCTTGTGACGCATCTGAGAATACGCACAGCATTGGCGGTTCAGTTGCATTCGCAGAGCACAAACTTCTCTGAAAGGTTATCTTGCTAAGCTCCTTCATCTCTTTGAACAGTTTGATCCACTTGTAACGGATCGTAGGCGGGGGTTCCTCCTCCCAGTCGACTCCAGTTTGCCAAAGAACTTGCCTTCCAATCTTGGCCCTTATAAGAAATGCGACGGCAAATCCAACAGGATCATAGATCCAAGCGATCTGACTTAATAACAATCTCTTCGTTAACTTAATCTTGGGTTGTCGTTGTTCAGCTTCTATAATTCGGCTTATTAGTTCAAAGTTCACCTTGAACGATATTGGTCTGACTGATTGTTCCATGTAATGCCCAGAACACTCTCTTCAATTGATCCTTGAAACATCGTTGCCATTTCCCTCTTCTCATTCTGACTTGGGCTTCTTAAGGGCTTGTTGGAGATCCAACCTTTAACTTTGAAACCACCTTTCTCTAAAACAGTGTCTATATCCTCAGTTTGCTGTTTTGCTTCCATTACTGCGTCAACAGAATTGCAAATATCGTCCATATAAGCGTTTTTCGTTACGACTTCGGCTGCCTTAGGGTGGGTAATCTTGCTTCCTTCTGCCGTTTTCCTCAGTGCTGTCTGTGCCATCGCTGGAGCCGGCTTATCACCAAAGGTGAGCACAGTTTTGACATACACATCTGGTTTGCGGGAGGTTTCAAGGTTTCTCCTTAAGAAACGATGAACATGCTGGTCTCGTTCGGGTATTAAGATGCGATGGTACATCTTCGATATATCTCCGACCAGAGTGACTTCTCTTTCTCGAAAACACAGGACTACGCCAAAGAGGTTGTTCAGCTAGTCTTGACCCCTCATCCAATAGTCATTCAATTTATGACCTTGGAACACGGAAGACGAATTAAAAACAATACGAACGGGCGTGCTTTTCTTTTCTGGTCTGATTACTACGTGGTGCGGTATGTAGTGTCCAGGACCCTTGTAATTCTTCACCTCGTCTTCTGATAACTTCCTGCAGAAATTCATCTTCACCATTTCGGTCATCTGCTCCTCATATGCCTTGCCTTGATTCAAGTTCGACTTTAGGCGACGTTCGGTTCCTTCTAACTGTTTCAGTGCTAGCGATCCTTTTTCCAAGGATATGGAATAATCCACTGCTGTCCAATTTTTTTACAAGACTTGCTGATGACTTCGGCTTCTTCTCTTTCCACTTGGCTCAGCTTGTCTGCTTCACAGACGCATGGTTTTACCTCGACCCCCATGGACTCTGTTTTCCAGAAATCAGATAAGTCTACGGGTGTAGCCTACTTGACAAACATTATGCGACTCGCTGATTGAGTGTTTCCTGACGAGCCTCCAAACACTACCCATCCCAGTGGTGTTTGTCTTGCTACAAGCTCCCCTGCTTGTCTGGTTTGGCCTGTATGCATGTTAGCATGGTCAATGCCTATGAGGACATCAATCGGTCCCCTTCCACGTCTGATCTTCTCGATTGACAGTCCCAGGAGTTCGGTGATCTGTGTAATAGGAGCTGGAGCAACGTCATCACTGATGTTTGGGATTCCAGTGGCAGTTATCGAATACTTCTTATGGTCATCTCCAGAACTGACAGATAATCGGTATTCCTTTGTTCTTCTCCACCGACTTTTGCTATGGTTACAGAGGTTTCCCTTCCTTTGAGTCCAAGTAACTCTGCAATGTCGGACCGGATGACTTACTTGAGCGCCACTATCGAGGAGGATGTTTCCCTTTTTCTGAATTCCGTTCTGACCGTGAATGATTGCTGACATTACTGGAAGAAGAGCCCCCTTACC
>NC_090878.1:29165643-29175643 GCF_036669935.1 Montipora foliosa
TAGTCAATTAAACTAGGCGGCAAAAATCAGCCAGAGCAAATGTAAAAAAGACAAAAACCTTGAACATGCGACAAAGAAATATTCGACAATCGTACCATTTTCACTTTCTTCCTTCAGCGACAGCCGTCTTCGATGCTTCAGCAAACGTATTGGTTTGCTTTCATATGGGGAAGCGTTTAATTTAGAATAAGCCGACGAAACTTTCAGATGTTGGTCAATACACGCAGCAAGGCTTTTTCACATAACAATTGCCGCTGTTGAGGTGTACGCTTTCGAGGGGGATGAAACTAGACACATGTCTAGACTTGAAATTACATTTTAAAAAAAACCGAAGCTTACAACAGAAAATTAAAATTGAAGAAAAATTGGCCGGCGAAAATAAAATGTGGATGGATTCCCCAAACGTGAAAACCTGACTGCTATATTATTTGTTCAGGTCTGTCATTTTACCAAGGAGGACTTCAAGAGGGATCTTCAGGTATATGAATATTGCAATTGGTCTTGGTGACATTCGCTTCATACCGAAATGTCAGTCAACTAGTCCAAAATATCATTATATTAGAGTGAGAATATTAACGACCACGATGTAAATCTGTTCAGATGTGGAGCCAATATCAATACAACTTAGCCTCTGGATTAAGATTCAAGTCTACAAAGTATTGCTATCCTCGCCTGTGTTTTCCTTCTTTACATCAAGGACATTTGGTCATCCGGAGAAATCCTTGACTAGCCTTACATAAGTATGCAGTTCATCCCTGCCAAGGGACTCGTCAGAGACCTTTCGGCGAACCCGTCAAACATCGCGTTTGATGTTTGACAAGTTAGCCGAAAGGTCTCTTATGAGTCCCTTGGCAGGGATGAAACATACGTATGTAAGGCGAGCCACATAATTATCCATTGTGAAATTCTTACACTTTTTCAAGTTGTTAATTGGCAGATTATGCAATTGGGAATCCTTACGTGATATAAGGCCAGATGGCTACCATCATTTTGATGCTAGCGAGACTTCAAACGCGATATTAGACAAGTTGTTAATTGGCAGATTATGCAATTGGGAATCCTTATGTGATATAAGGCCAGATTGCCACCATTATTTTGATGCTAGCGGGACTTCAAAACGCGATGTTTGACGAGTAAGCCGAAAGGTCTCTGATGAGTCCCTTGGAAGGGATAAAACATACGTATGTAAGGCTAGCCACAGAACTATCCATTGTGAAATTCTTACTCTTTTTCAAGTTGTTACTTAATGTGGGATTGATTATGCTAGAACATAGCTTTCATCCGGTTCACAGTCTTACATTTTACTTAATGCGAAAGGATATTATTGATACGATAGCATCAATCTTTATTAAATTCGCGCCCTGATTCCCGCGAATTTTTTTTCCAAACTTGCGAAGTGCTAAGTATCTACCCCATATAAACCATGTGAGCGTTAGCCCTGCTGATGGAAATTCCATTTCACTTCACATTATACTCTAATCAGTTAAGTCTGTTCAAATATAAGTGCAACACGGCCAACGTTTGCAAAAACGTAATCCCTCCTGGTACTCGTACATGTTCATTGCCGTGACTTTAACATCGTCAGCTCCCACGGCCTGCTCCCATCTGACCTTGTGGCTCAGTCGGTAGAGCAGCGGTGATCTAACCCGAAGGTCGTGGGTTCAATTCCCACCCTGGTTAGAGTTTTTCTCTGTCTTTGTGTGGGCCCATTTCCATCAGTAGGCCTAACGCTCACATGGTTTATATGGGGTAGATACTTAGCACTTCAAATAAGTGCTACACGGCCAACATTTGCAAAAACGTAATCCCTCCTTGTATTCACATAAAATACTATTACGTTCTAATTCACTGCGTTCAAACGAACGTAACTTATTTTACGCTTTCAACTCCCTGTATGAACGACATCAAACTACAGCAGGTTAGGATGGATACTCTGGCAGAGTATACCGAGTTTATTAACTTCCTTTTACAATACCTTGTTATAATAAGTTCACTCATTAATACAGTTCCATGAGATACTATTGAAATAATTCAATACAATAACTCATTAGAAATAGTTCCCTCATATAATTGCATGAAATGCTATAGAAATAATTCAATACAATAGTTTATTATAATTAGATCCCTCATTACAATTACATGAAATACTAAGCGAGAAAAATTTAAATCACCCGACCAGGTGATGTAGCATATTGAGAAAACTAACATCAATCAAATGAATGCTACCTACAATCAGGCTAAGTATCGAAGTTGGAAATCACAACCCAAGGAAATTAGTTACCGCCAATCTATTCTGCACATCCTCGTGAACGTACATATCCTTGGCTGTGTCCGTTTTCCAGCGGCCGTGAAGTTTCAATAATCTATCTGAGATAGAGTTTTTACTGTGTTGCACAACTGAGGTAATACCGCCCGACCTTAAACTATGCAATCCAAAACACCTCGCATCATAACCCAATTCGACATGGCAGGACTTGAAGATCTCCCGGCACCTTGTATAAGACAATCCAGATTTGCGAATAGAAGACGAATTTGAACTCCTGTGATAACTTACAGATCTAAACAACGGGAGAGTAGATTTGAACTCAATACCAGCTGTTTCAATGTATCTGATAACCAAGTTCACTGGGCCATACTTATTATGGAGGCGATCGATGTATACGATGTTCCCCTCTCGATAAATATCCGTCTTGGAACTGGGAATGAAAATTGACATGTAGCCACCCATAAATGTCAAAAAACCAGCAAACCCTACGGTACAAATAGTAGCAATCCTCAAATCTTTTAAGTTAGAACCCGGAGTAGCGTATTCATTTATTATCTGTTTAATAATATCTGCCGTTATGGGCGTCTTCTTGGTGACCGGTTTGCTTTTGCTTCTCTTGGAAGATTCCACAATATTCCGACACAGATCAGTCTCCAGCGGGTTATTCTCAGGAAAAAGTGTATATGTAAGAAGCCATTTAAGGGCGGAGTATGCCTGAATAACAGATGCACTAGACTCAGTTTGTTTGGAGAATTCCGATAAATACATTGCCGCCACTATACTGTCATAAGGCAAATCGACAGTAATGCCATTTTTCCGGGACCAGTTAAAGAACTTTTTTAACTCTGCTAGGTATTTCTTTACTGTAGAGTTGTCTCTGGAAGTCAAGACTTGCTCGATAGCCTCTCGTCTGTGTTCCTGTAAAATCACCGGGACTTTGCTCCAGTAAGAGCTTTTTCCAACAATCTAGAAAAGAATACAAATCAAGCAATAAATACTTCACCGTGATAACTCGCGTCAATGCCTTCATCTCAATGTTAAAGGCCAGTGCCTTATGCAAAATAACTATGGCCAGTGTCATAGTTTGGTATAGGGATCAAAAGCCTTACGCATACCCAGACAAGCTCAGACTCAGTACTACCTAGGACACACAAACACAGGCCAGTGCCACACGATGTTCTATTGATGCTCAAACAATATCAAAACATAGGCCAGCGCCTTAAACTTCATAACAACAAGCCACACTCTGACATTGCACAAGGGTACCATCCTGCTTTACGATAACGTAATGTTTAAAATCAAGCCGCACCGCCAGTATGGAACCTTTAAAACGTTTAGACCCTAACAACGAATTCACATTTCGGCCATGCTCTAATACACCGTTTCCAGAGAAAACGCTATAGTCAATGATTCACTGGGCATACGTTCTACTCAATAGGGGCCAAAAACTGGATGAGGGCCAAAAAGGCACGACTAAAGTACCAGTGGCCTTCTGTTGTGACAAATAGTGAAGAGTTCTAGAGACGATGCAAACTGGAGGAACAACAAGGCAATTTTCTTGTTGTAAAGGTTGCACGAAAAAATCGATTCCTGCGCAACCGGGCGTCCCAAATCTCGAGAAAAAACGATCTATTTTATGGTTATAGTGATTTGCAAAACAATCTACCGTATGTGGGCCCCACAAATTTTCAAATAGCGCGAAGCCCGAATTTGAAATTTGCCAGTCATCCGTGTCTATGATTCGACTAATGAAATCAGCTCTTTCAACCTCGGAACGAGGAGCCCATTGAATATCCAGCAGAATCTTATGTTTGATGCATATTTCGAAGATCCACAAAGCGAGGGTGTGTAAATCGGTTCTCGTACTTCCAACCTCAACTATTTTTGCAGCAGCTTGGCTATCAGTGAACCATTTGACATGCGAGTTTTTTTAATACAGTGCAAAAGGATTCAAGCGCAAATTCTATTGCATATAACTCCCTCCACGTAGAGGATTTTCCAGACTCTTCCTCAGTCCACATATTATGACAAATAAACTCGTGATTCAACGCCATGTGCGCGCCACAGCCAGTTCCGCTGGCGTCAGAGTAAACAAAACAAGTAGGCAAACTGTTGCTAAAGCAATATCTTATATTCGCATTTTCAAGGTTTACTCTCCAGAAATTAACTTCATCAACGCTATACTGATCAAGTTTAAGAGGTGAGTCCGAATCTTGAGCAGCAACAATAGACATAGAGCAATGTCTAGTCATAATTCTGCTAACATTGCCGACAACGGCTCCTGTGGAAATAATCTTGCCAAACGAATGAAGCTAATTGCCTTGCGGACATGACATAGACATTACTTCTGATAGCCTCAATATGTTTAAATATTTTCCTCAGTCTGCGATCCGTTATGTGAATACAACCCTCCACAGAATTCCAATGCAAACCTAACCATGCATACAATAACTTGACATGGCTCCCAAATACTCTTTTCGTCATTCAGTACAAAACCCGCGGATCCTAAATCTCGTTTAACTTTTGAACTTACCACCTTGCAACTTTCGTAGGTATTATCTATTACAAATCCGTCATCCAGAAAAACAGCTATTTTTACTCCTTGGAAGCGCCAATACTTTTCTAATGGACGTACGCATTTAGTAAATATGTAAGGCGCAGTGGAGAGGCCAAAAGGTAAAACGGCAAAAACAAGTACCGACTGGACTGAAAAACCTAAATAGGTCTGATGTTCTTCTGCTATTTCTATATGGTGGTACCCACTCTTGAGATCAAACGAGAACATATACGCGCCTTTTTCAAAATAGCTTAATGCACTTTTCCAATCTTCACATTTAAACCGAAATTTCTTAAGGCATTTGTTGACATACCTTAAATCGAGAATCAACCTCTTTTTGCCGCAGGGCTGGACCGAAACAGATAAGGGGTTAATAACAAACTGTGGCGCATTCAACTCACGGATACAACCCGGGTTAAGAAGCTCTGTGACTGCCTCGCCTACAAACGAACTATGAACTATAAGAGATCTATTATTATGTAACTGAACAGATGGCGGAGTGTAGATAAAAGGTAACTTGTATCCATCTTGAATAACACTGATAATAAAGCTAGAAGCTTCTATAGCTTTGTAAAAGTTAACATTTTCCCTTAACTTTCCTTTAACACAAGTACTATCATTGATGGGGAATTCCTATTGTTCTTTCACCTGAGCGAGGCTATCGAAAAATCCGTCCTGATCACTTAGCATTGTTTGTTGACGATCCAGGCTGTCCTCCTCCTCCTCCCCTAACATAGAAAGATACTGACGGATGAGTGCCATAGCTGGGGTAGGATCCTGGGTAGGACCAAGCGGACCACCTACAGTCACGGGCCAAGTGGCCTGTCCTGTTGCATTTAAAGCATCTACTTTGAGCAAAGTCTGCACGGCCTGATAAAACAAAAAATTAGCGAGAAAGAAGAAACAACATATTAGTGCACCAAGAATAAAACTGCTGGACTAAATATGGGCGGGTGGGCGGGTAAATAGAATACGCGAAGTAAACTCGGTAAACTTGCACGAGAGAGGAATAAGCAAACTGAAAACACTGAATATATGGCAGACTGAACCAATCAGCATTGCCCAGGAGACACGCCTACAGCGTGCAGGCTGATGTAAGCATTGCAGAGATGAAAAGAACTAATTACCATACGTACCAAGAGAAAATACATTTACGTTCTAATTCACTGCGTTCAAACGAACGTAACTTATTTTACGCTTTCAACTCCCTGTATGAACAGACATCAAACTACAGCAGGTTAGGATGGATACTCTTGCAGAGTATACCGAGAAATCACAAAGAATACCAGTGAAATTTAGAAGACCTACCACGAAAAAGCTGATTATAATGCCCACCAACATGACCAGACCCCTGCCGCTTCTCGTCGAAACGCTTCTGTTTAGTTTCAATCTTCTTCTCCTTAGCGTCCAGTTGGGTCGATAGATAATCCTTAAAAAGATGGAACACTTGCTGAGCGAGCGCCGGATTAGCTGTAGAGGCCGGGTAACTTGACTCCCCGCTGCTTGTTTCGATATTAGGCGTACCTAGACCCTCGAGCGACATAACCAAGCCAAAATAGAATTCTCGGTTTTCACATGACGTCACGACCGCCATGTTGGTGCCCAAAACAAAGAAAAGGCGGCCATGTTGGTGCCCCGATTAAATCCTCCGGGAATTTAACTCTATTATTATGCAAACGCTTCCTTTTGTTTTCGTTGAAAAACATGGCTGTTGATCACGTGAGTGAAAACCAGCAATACGCGAAGTAAACTCGGTAAACTTGCACGAGAGAGGAATAAGCAAACTGAAAACACTGAATATATAGCAGACTGAACCAATCAGCATTGCCCAGGGGACACGCCTACAGCGTGCAGGCTGATGTAAGCATTGCAGAGATGAAAAGAACTAATTACCATACGTACCAAGAGAAAATACATTTTCTCGCTAAGTGTTGCATCTTTTATGTCCAAATAACCGCTTAAAATAAAGATTTTTTAACTATCTATACGTAGCTATTTTTTTCACAATCTAACATTCTCTGTCAAAATTTGCACAACAATCAAAATACAAAAATAGCAACCCACGCAACAAATTAAGTCGCATTTACCTCTTCGTCGAATAGGCCCTTTTACAGTTGTTTGCTCAGCGACCTAGCCGATGAATGGTTGTGAGGCTGCCGGTGACCTTTTATTGATACAGCCCCTACTGCTTTTAATATGTAAATTTGTGTTGTTGTAATTCTAATTAGTCCATATTTAATAACATTACAAAAGCACAGACGTTTGTATCAAAACAGGGTCACCGGCAGCCTCGCCTCCATTCTTAGGCCAGCTAACTTAGCTACAACTGTAAAATGGTCTATTCTCATGCTTAACACAGGAATTTTTAGTTTTTGTACAAACTCTTTCTCTATTTGTTAGCAATCATCGTTTCGTGTGACGCGTTATAAATATTTGTTCACAAAATGTTTCCGAATCGTCAAGTATCACCACAGAAGACAAGAACATCATTCGAAAAGCTTATTCTACGCAAAAAGTAGGTTCTGGAGGTAGTTTTGAGAGTGGAAATCAAGTTTACAGCTGACAGTCCACGAGTCGAACGCATGGAATATTCAATCAAGTAAACACAACAGAAAGACGCTAACCTCATTTTGACATGAAAATCTTTTACTTTTGCCGTAAAAACTATCCATATATCTTTGCTAGGCTCTAAAGAAGCTCTCTATGTATTTTTTTCCGTGATTCCAAATAAAAATTCCCTGGATTTCACCCCCTTCGGTGCGGGCCATTTCTTCTCGCTCGATGTCGATTTTCAGAATATCACATTATCATGTCATCTCAACCGATTCTAATAAAAACTGGTCAGTGATTGGTTAATATCATAGACATCCATTCTGCCAAATTTGAAAAGAAACGGAAGTAACGCCAATTTTTTTAGGATTTTACGAATTTCCAGACTTGTGGTACGGAAAAAAAAACCACTCTTGTTGAAAATGAACTTATTGTCGCAAGCAAAGGACGCCGTATCAAATACTAAAGTGAGCAAAGTATTTTCCCAGCCAGAACTGATGCTCCGAAAGTCACACATGGCACGTATAGATGGTTTTCACAGTGACGTCATCGAATTCTAAAATCAAGTAGCCAAAACGCGGGGCCGGGGCCGGGGTCGGGGTCGGGGTCGGGGTCGGGGTGTCTTTTCTTACCAATTTTTTTTTTTAGTTTCAATTTTTGTCGTTGTTCTCCTGTACTGTTTTTTCGAATGACCGGCATCTGTCCTTCATTTGTGGTGGAAATTAGTCAAAAAAGTTAAGGAACTTACGGAGGCTATAAAAGTGCTTGAAGGACATATTTGTGTTTTTTTTCTATATCGGACTTCGTTTTTTTTGTGTGTTTTAAAGTCGAAGTTGGTTTTTCCGAGCATCTAATTTCATCTTCCGAAAATCGGAGTTTGTTTTTTGAAATTAAGAGAATTTCCGGAATTGCTAAAATTGGAGTCCATATACGCCAACTGCACACCAAAGACTCGCTGAGCTCCACACTTTAAATCGCATTGTAATGTCTACTCGTTAAAAACAGAATCACAGTTCTACGACGGTCGTCACGCAGTCATGCAACGTTCTCTCTTGTTTGTTTGTTCGCGTCGTTGTCAATGTTGTCTGACTTTACTACAAACGGTTTGTAGTAAAGTTTAGAGTTGCACGGAAACTTGTCAGCCAGTTCTATTCGGACCTCAAGCTAGGGATCGAATCCAACTTTACGATAAAAAAACACAACACCATTGAGAACAATTTTGCGAAAAAAAGCAAATGACAACATTGCGTGACGACCATCGTGGAACTGTGGCTATGTTTTGTTTCGTTTTAATTGTATTGCGGAGAAGGTTTTTACGAAGTAAACTTAAAAATGTGGTTTCAAAATGTGGAGCTGAGCGAGGCTTCAGTGTCTCTAAGAGTTAGCGTATATTCCCCGCAAAACTCCAATCTCAGTCGAAAATTCTCTTAATTTCTAAAAACAAACAAAAATGTTACTTTCGTAGCTTTCGTATGTTCCTTTTTTTGTTTTTGTTTTTTTTTGCTAATTTCCACTATAAACGAGGGAAAGATTCCGAACATTCGAAAATAATAGGAGAATAACGACAAAAATTGAAACGACCCCGACCCCGGCCCCGCGTTTTGGCTACTACCAAATCAAGACCACAACGTGTTTTGAATTTTTAAATTTCAGAGGTTGAAGATGACCTACCGAGTTCCATGACATCTTTCGTTTCGAAAATACAGCATTTTGAATTACAAATTGTCACCTTGCGTGGCACCATGATACAAAGTTATTTGCTTGAAAAATTGTCAATGCCTATGAATCACAGCAGGCTGAGCGTTTCAAGTACATTAGGAGATGTGTTCATAAATATTTATTTTATCTCATGAGCGAAAAGTAAGTGATTTCATCGCTAAGTGAATTCCAGATGTTCGTGTGAATTTCTGGCCAGCTGCTCGTGCTTTTGCTTTCGATATTTGTGGCTTTTTATTCTGCTCTTACTCTTGAACATAATCAGACCTGGCTATGAAGAGAAAGGTAAAACAACACTCTACAGGACAATGAGTGTTTGTACTCTGTTTGCAAACGTATCATCGGATTTACGGCTCTTGCTCCTTGACGCCCGTGTTTGTAAAGTCCACCATTTTGGATTCTCCTCTCGTCGGAGAGTTTTCTTAGCGTCACGTGTACAGTACTACCCGAATTCTGATTCAAGATTTCAACTTATGCGTGTTATTGTCAGTGGGGATATCGAATCAAATCCTGGCGCTACAAACTGCTCTGTTTGCAACATAGTAATTGCCAGAAACCATCGAGCGTTAAGTTGCGACCAATGCACGCTGTGGTGCCATATGAAGTGAGGTCAAGTGAAACTCAAGGATTACAAACGTCTCCAGCAAATGGATCAGTTCAACTGGATTTGCCCAGCATGTTTTTTAACCGCCTTACCTTTTGCTGATGCATCAATTTTGTCGCGCGAAGGCGAACAAGAACCTGCTGTCGACCATACTGATATCTACAAATCGTTAAAAGACTCCCTTGGCAATAAAAATCTGAAGGTAGGGCACATCAATGTAAACGGCATTATCAACAAGCTAAATGAAGTCCATGTCCTTTTAAATGAAGTGAAATGGGATATTCTGGGTTTTAAAGAGACTCATTTG
>NC_090878.1:29183639-29186139 GCF_036669935.1 Montipora foliosa
GGGCGGGGTGTTTTGCGTCATAGGAGATGATAGCCTCGTCCACTCTTCCTCCAAAAAAAAAAAAACATCTTTTTTTTAATTACACCTTTACCATCCAGAAAACGGGCTCAGTGATTTCAACTCTCCCTTTTCCTTTCGGCGGATGCCAAATCAATTTTGAGCTGCTTTGATCCAGAAAAGCTCTGCATCTACTACTTCTTCAGGAGTTAGTGGACCGTTTCTTCCTTCTTGCGCGTGCTTTCGATAACTTATCTTCTTAGCTAGCCTTTGTCTACGTGGGTATCTGTATCAATTTTCTCCAGTTGAGAGAATTTCTCAGGGTTGATGGCTTGTTCAACTTTTTTTTTTTACTTCGCAAATATGCTTTCACTTGATGACGTTCCATTTCTTCCTCTGAGACAGACTTTCATTGTTTCTTGGGGCCAAAATTCCTCAGTTAGTTGCCAATAACTCTGGTCCATTGCTCAATCTTCCGTTTAACTCCTCCACTCGTATTCCTCTTGAAAACATCATCGGCCACATTCACTTCACCGGGGATGTGTCTCCACTGACTCGGGTCGGTGTTGCTCTGGATTTCTCTGACACGTGAGGACACAAATGGCTTGAAGCTACGTGAAGGGCTTTGTAGCCAAGCAAGCGCTATCGAACTATCAGTGAAAGCTTGGATTTGAATTGTAGCCTGGACTCCTGCTCTATAGTCTTGGCTAGACGGGAAGCGAGGACTGTGGCATGTAGCTCCAATCGCGGTACGCTTAGTTGCTTCAAGGGTGCGACTCGTGACTTCGCTGCAATCAATCTGACCTGGTACTTGTCACCATTTGTTCTCTGGCGGACGTATGCACAAGTTCCAAAGGCATCTTGTGACGCATCTGAGAAAAAGCACAGCATTGGCGGTTCAGTTGCATTCGCAGAGCACAAACTTCTAGAAAGGTTATCTTGCTAATCTCCTTCATCTCTTTGAACAGTTCGATCCACTTGTAAATGATCGGAGGCGGGGTTCCTCCTCCCAGTCGACTCCAGTTTGCCAAAGAACTTGCCTTCCAATCTTGGCCCTTATAAGAAATGCGACGGCAAATCCAACAGATCATAGATCCAAGCGATCTGACTTAATAACAATCTCTTCGTTAACTTAATCTTGGGTTGTCGTTGTTCAGCTTCTATAATTCGGCTTATTAGTTCAAAGTTCACCTTGAACGATATTGGTCTGACTGATTGTTCCATGTAATGCCCAGAACACTCTCTTCATTGATCCTTGAAACATCGTTGCCATTTCCCTCTTCTCATTTCTGACTTGGGCTTCTTAAGGGCTTGTTGGAGATCCAACCTTTAACTTTGAAACCACCTTTCTCTAAAACAGTGTCTATATCCTCAGTTTGCTGTTTTGCTTCCATTACTGCGTCAACAGAATTGCAAATATCGTCCATATAAGCGTTTTTGTTACGACTTCAGCTGCCTTAGGGTGGGTAATCTTGCTTCCTTCTGCCGTTTTCCTCAGTGCTGTCTGTGCCATCGCTGGAGCCGGCTTATCACCAAAGGTGAGCACAGTTTTGACATACACATCTGGTTTGCGGGAGGTTTCAAGGTTTCTCCATAAGAAACGATGAACATGCTGGTCTCGTTCGGGTATTAAGATGCGATGGTACATCTTCGATATATCTCCGACCAGAGCGACTTCTCTTTCTCGAAACACAGGACTACGCCAAAGAGGTTGTTCAGCTAGTCTGACCCCCTCATCCAATAGTCATTCAATTTATGACCTTGGAACACGGAAGACGAATTAAAAACAATACGAACGGGCGTGCTTTTCTTTCTGGTCTGATTACTGAGTGGTGCGGTATGTAGTGTCCAGGACCCTGGTAATTCTTCACCTCGTCTTCTGATAACTTCCTGCAGAAATTCATCTTCACCATTTCGGTCATCTGCTCCTCATATGCCTTGCCTTGATTCAAGTTCGACTTTAGGCGATGTTCGGTTCCTTCTAACTGTTTCAGTGCTAGCGATCTGTTATCAGGAAGAGATTTCGGATCCTTTTTCCAAGGATATGGAATAATCCACTGCTGTCCAATTTTTTTACAAGACTTGCTGATGACTTCGGCTTCTTCTCTTTCCACTTGGCTCAGCTTGTCTGCTACACAGACGCATGGTTTTCCCTCGACCCCCATGGGACTCTGTTTTCCAGAAATCAGATAAGTCTACGGGTGTAGCCTACTTGACAAACATTATGCGACTCGCTGATTGAGTGTTTCCTGACGAGCCTCCAAACACTACCCATCCCAGTGGTGTTTGTCTTGCTACAAGCTCCCCTGCTAGTCTGGTTTGGCCTGTATGCATGTTAGCATGGTCAATGCCTATGAGGACATCAATCGGTCCCCTTCCACGTCTGATCTTCTCGCTTGACAGTCCCAGGAGTTCGGTGATCTGTGTAATAGGAGCTGGAGCAACGTCATCACTGATGTTTGGGATTCCAGTGGCAGTTATCGAATACTTCTTATGGTCATCT
>NC_090878.1:29191139-29198639 GCF_036669935.1 Montipora foliosa
CAATCTATTCTGCACATCCTCGTGAACGTACATATCCTTGGCTGTGTCCGTTTTCCAGCGGCCGTGAAGTTTCAATAATCTATCTGAGATAGAGTTTTTACTGTGTTGCACAACTGAGGTAATACCGCCCGACCTTAAACTATGCAATCCAAAACACCTCGCATCATAACCCAATTCGACATGGCAGGACTTGAAGATCTCCCGGCACCTTGTATAAGACAATCCAGGTTTGCGAATAGAAGACGAATTTGAACTCCTGTGATAACTTACAGATCTAAACAACGGGAGAGTAGATTTGAACTCAATACCAGCTGTTTCAATGTATCTGATAACCAAGTTCACTGGGCCATACTTATTATGGAGGCGATCGATGTATACGATGTTCCCCTCTCGATAAATATCCGTCTTGGAACTGGGAATGAAAATTGACATGTAGCCACCCATAAATGTTAATCAAAAAACCAGCAAACCCTACGGTACAAATAGTAGCAATCCTCAAATCTTTTAAGTTAGAACCCGGAGTAGCGTATTCATTTATTATCTGTTAATAATATCTGCCGTTATGGGCGTCTTCTTGGTGACCGGTTTGCTTTTGCTTCTCTTGGAAGATTCCACAATATTCCGACACAGATCAGTCTCCAGCGGGTTATTCTCAGGAAAAAGTGTATATGTAAGAAGCCATTTAAGGGCGGAGTATGCCTGAATAACAGATGCACTAGACTCAGTTTGTTTGGAGAATTCCGATAAATACATTGCCGCCACTATACTGTCATAAGGCAAATCGACAGTAATGCCATTTTTCCGGGACCAGTTAAAGAACTTTTTTAACTCTGCTAGGTATTTCTTTACTGTAGAGTTGTCTCTGGAAGTCAAGACTTGCTCGATAGCCTCTCGTCTGTGTTCCTGTAAAATCACCGGGACTTTGCTCCAGTAAGAGCTTTTTCCAACAATCTAGAAAAGAATACAAATCAAGCAATAAATACTTCACCGTGATAACTCGCGTCAATGCCTTCATCTCAATGTTAAAGGCCAGTGCCTTATGCAAAATAACTATGGCCAGTGTCATAGTTTGGTATAGGGATCAAAAGCCTTACGCATACCCAGACAAGCTCAGACTCAGTACTACCTAGGACACACAAACACAGGCCAGTGCCACACGATGTTCTATTGATGCTCAAACAATATCAAAACATAGGCCAGCGCCTTAAACTTCATAACAACAAGCCACACTCTGACATTGCACAAGGGTACCATCCTGCTTTACGATAACGTAATGTTTAAAATCAAGCCGCACCGCCAGTATGGAACCTTTAAAACGTTTAGACCCTAACAACGAATTCACATTTCGGCCATGCTCTAATACACCGTTTCCAGAGAAAACGCTATAGTCAATGATTCACTGGGCATACGTTCTACTCAATAGGGGCCAAAAACTGGATGAGGGCCAAAAAGGCACGACTAAAGTACCAGTGGCCTTCTGTTGTGACAAATAGTGAAGAGTTCTAGAGACGATGCAAACTGGAGGAACAACAAGGCAATTTTCTTGTTGTAAAGGTTGCACGAAAAAATCGATTCCTGCGCAACCGGGCGTCCCAAATCTCGAGAAAAAACGATCTATTTTATGGTTATAGTGATTTGCAAAACAATCTACCGTATGTGGGCCCCACAAATTTTCAAATAGCGCGAAGCCCGAATTTGAAATTTGCCAGTCATCCGTGTCTATGATTCGACTAATGAAATCAGCTCTTTCAACCTCGGAACGAGGAGCCCATTGAATATCCAGCAGAATCTTATGTTTGATGCATATTTCGAAGATCCACAAAGCGAGGGTGTGTAAATCGGTTCTCGTACTTCCAACCTCAACTATTTTTGCAGCAGCTTGGCTATCAGTGAACCATTTGACATGCGAGTTTTTTTAATACAGTGCAAAAGGATTCAAGCGCAAATTCTATTGCATATAACTCCCTCCACGTAGAGGATTTTCCAGACTCTTCCTCAGTCCACATATTATGACAAATAAACTCGTGATTCAACGCCATGTGCGCGCCACAGCCAGTTCCGCTGGCGTCAGAGTAAACAAAACAAGTAGGCAAACTGTTGCTAAAGCAATATCTTATATTCGCATTTTCAAGGTTTACTCTCCAGAAATTAACTTCATCAACGCTATACTGATCAAGTTTAAGAGGTGAGTCCGAATCTTGAGCAGCAACAATAGACATAGAGCAATGTCTAGTCATAATTCTGCTAACATTGCCGACAACGGCTCCTGTGGAAATAATCTTGCCAAACGAATGAAGCTAATTGCCTTGCGGACATGACATAGACATTACTTCTGATAGCCTCAATATGTTTAAATATTTTCCTCAGTCTGCGATCCGTTATGTGAATACAACCCTCCACAGAATTCCAATGCAAACCTAACCATGCATACAATAACTTGACATGGCTCCCAAATACTCTTTTCGTCATTCAGTACAAAACCCGCGGATCCTAAATCTCGTTTAACTTTTGAACTTACCACCTTGCAACTTTCGTAGGTATTATCTATTACAAATCCGTCATCCAGAAAAACAGCTATTTTTACTCCTTGGAAGCGCCAATACTTTTCTAATGGACGTACGCATTTAGTAAATATGTAAGGCGCAGTGGAGAGGCCAAAAGGTAAAACGGCAAAAACAAAGTACCGACTGGACTGAAAAACCTAAATAGGTCTGATGTTCTTCTGCTATTTCTATATGGTGGTACCCACTCTTGAGATCAAACGAGAACATATACGCGCCTTTTTCAAAATAGCTTAATGCACTTTTCCAATCTTCACATTTAAACCGAAATTTCTTAAGGCATTTGTTGACATACCTTAAATCGAGAATCAACCTCTTTTTGCCGCAGGGCTGGACCGAAACAGATAAGGGGTTAATAACAAACTGTGGCGCATTCAACTCACGGATACAACCCGGGTTAAGAAGCTCTGTGACTGCCTCGCCTACAAACGAACTATGAACTATAAGAGATCTATTATTATGTAACTGAACAGATGGCGGAGTGTAGATAAAAGGTAACTTGTATCCATCTTGAATAACACTGATAATAAAGCTAGAAGCTTCTATAGCTTTGTAAAAGTTAACATTTTCCCTTAACTTTCCTTTAACACAAGTACTATCATTGATGGGGAATTCCTATTGTTCTTTCACCTGAGCGAGGCTATCGAAAAATCCGTCCTGATCACTTAGCATTGTTTGTTGACGATCCAGGCTGTCCTCCTCCTCCTCCCCTAACATAGAAAGATACTGACGGATGAGTGCCATAGCTGGGGTAGGATCCTGGGTAGGACCAAGCGGACCACCTACAGTCACGGGCCAAGTGGCCTGTCCTGTTGCATTTAAAGCATCTACTTTGAGCAAAGTCTGCACGGCCTGATAAAACAAAAAATTAGCGAGAAAGAAGAAACAACATATTAGTGCACCAAGAATAAAACTGCTGGACTAAATATGGGCGGGTGGGCGGGTAAATAGAATACGCGAAGTAAACTCGGTAAACTTGCACGAGAGAGGAATAAGCAAACTGAAACACTGAATATATGGCAGACTGAACCAATCAGCATTGCCCAGGAGACACGCCTACAGCGTGCAGGCTGATGTAAGCATTGCAGAGATGAAAAGAACTAATTACCATACGTACCAAGAGAAAATACATTTACGTTCTAATTCACTGCGTTCAAACGAACGTAACTTATTTTACGCTTTCAACTCCCTGTATGAACAGACATCAAACTACAGCAGGTTAGGATGGATACTCTTGCAGAGTATACCGAGAAATCACAAAGAATACCAGTGAAATTTAGAAGACCTACCACGAAAAAGCTGATTATAATGCCCACCAACATGACCAGACCCCTGCCGCTTCTCGTCGAAACGCTTCTGTTTAGTTTCAATCTTCTTCTCCTTAGCGTCCAGTTGGGTCGATAGATAATCCTTAAAAAGATGGAACACTTGCTGAGCGAGCGCCGGATTAGCTGTAGAGGCCGGGTAACTTGACTCCCCGCTGCTTGTTTCGATATTAGGCGTACCTAGACCCTCGAGCGACATAACCAAGCCAAAATAGAATACGCGAAGTAAACTCGGTAAACTTGCACGAGAGAGGAATAAGCAAACTGAAAACACTGAATATATAGCAGACTGAACCAATCAGCATTGCCCAGGGGACACGCCTACAGCGTGCAGGCTGATGTAAGCATTGCAGAGATGAAAAGAACTTATTACCATACGTACCAAGAGAAAATACATTTTCTCGCTAAGTGTTGCATCTTTTATGTCCAAATAACCGCTTAAAATAGAGATTTTTTAACTATCTATGCGTAGCTATTTTTTTCACAATCTAACATTCTCTGTCAAAATTTGCACAACAATCAAAATACAAAAATAGCAACCCACGCAACAAATTAAGTCGCATTTACCTCTTCGTCGAATAGGCCCTTTTACAGTTGTTTGCTCAGCGACCTAGCCGATGAATGGTTGTGAGGCTGCCGGTGACCTTTTATTGATACAGCCCCTACTGCTTTTAATATGTAAATTTGTGTTGTTGTAATTCTAATTAGTCCATATTTAATAACATTACAAAAGCACAGACGTTTGTATCAAAACAGGGTCACCGGCAGCCTCGCCTCCATTCTTAGGCCAGCTAACTTAGCTACAACTGTAAAATGGTCTATTCTCATGCTTAACACAGGAATTTTTAGTTTTTGTACAAACTCTTTCTCTATTTGTTAGCAATCATCGTTTCGTGTGACGCGTTATAAATATTTGTTCACAAAATGTTTCCGAATCGTCAAGTATCACCACAGAAGACAAGAACATCATTCGAAAAGCTTATTCTACGCAAAAAGTAGGTTCTGGAGGTAGTTTTGAGAGTGGAAATCAAGTTTACAGCTGACAGTCCATGAGTCGAACGCATGGAATATTCAATCAAGTAAACACAACAGAAAGACGCTAACCTCATTTTGACATGAAAATCTTTTACTTTTGCCGTAAAAACTATCCATATATCTTTGCTAGGCTCTAAAGAAGCTCTCTATGTATTTTTTTCCGTGATTCCAAATAAAAATTCCCTGGATTTCACCCCCTTCGGTGCGGGCCATTTCTTCTCGCTCGATGTCGATTTTCAGAATATCACATTATCATGTCATCTCAACCGATTCTAATAAAAACTGGTCAGTGATTGGTTAATATCATAGACATCCATTCTGCCAAATTTGAAAAGAAACGGAAGTAACGCCAATTTTTTTAGGATTTTACGAATTTCCAGACTTGTGGTACGGAAAAAAAAACCACTCTTGTTGAAAATGAACTTATTGTCGCAAGCAAAGGACGCCGTATCAAATACTAAAGTGAGCAAAGTATTTTCCCAGCCAGAACTGATGCTCCGAAAGTCACACATGGCACGTATAGATGGTTTTCACAGTGACGTCATCGAATTCTAAAATCAAGTAGCCAAAACGCGGGGCCGGGGCCGGGGTCGGGGTCGGGGTCGGGGTGTCTTTTCTTACCAATTTTTTTTTTTAGTTTCAATTTTTGTCGTTGTTCTCCTGTACTGTTTTTTCGAATGACCGGCATCTGTCCTTCATTTGTGGTGGAAATTAGTCAAAAAAGTTAAGGAACTTACGGAGGCTATGAAAGTGCTTGAAAGACATATTTGTGTTTTTTTTCTATATCGGACTTCGTTTTTTTTGTGTGTTTTAAAGTCGAAGTTGGTTTTTCCGAGCATCTAATTTCATCTTCCGAAAATCGGAGTTTGTTTTTTGAAATTAAGAGAGTTTCCGGAATTGCTAAAATTGGAGTCCATATACGCCAACTGCACACCAAAGACTCGCTGAGCTCCACACTTTAAATCGCATTGTAATGTCTACTCGTTAAAAACAGAATCACAGTTCTACGACGGTCGTCACGCAGTCATGCAACGTTCTCTCTTGTTTGTTTGTTCGCGTCGTTGTCAATGTTGTCTGACTTTACTACAAACGGTTTGTAGTAAAGTTTAGAGTTGCACGGAAACTTGTCAGCCAGTTCTATTCGGACCTCAAGCTAGGGATCGAATCCAACTTTACGATAAAAAACACAACACCATTGAGAACAAGTTTGCGAAAAAAAGCAAATGACAACATTGCGTGACGACCATCGTGGAACTGTGGCTATGTTTTGTTTCGTTTTAATTGTATTGCGGAGAAGGTTTTTACGAAGTAAACTTAAAAATGTGGTTTTAAAATGTGGAGCTGAGCGAGGCTTCAGTGTCTCTAAGAGTTAGCGTATATTCCCTGCAAAACTCCAATCTCAGTCGAAAATTCTCTTAATTTCTAAAAACAAACAAAAATGTTACTTTCGTAGCTTTCGTATGTTCCTTTTTTTGTTTTTGTTTTTTTTTTTGCTAATTTCCACTATAAACGAGGGAAAGATTCCGAACATTCGAAAATAATAGGAGAATAACGACAAAAATTGAAACGACCCCGACCCCGGCCCCGCGTTTTGGCTACTACCAAATCAAGACCACAACGTGTTTTGAATTTTTAAATTTCAGAGGTTGAAGATGACCTAGACAGTTTCGAGTTCCATGACATCTTTCGTTTCGAAAATACAGCATTTTGAATTACAAATTGTCACCTTGCGTGGCACCATGATACAAAGTTATTTGCTTGAAAAATTGTCAATGCCTATGAATCACAGCAGGCTGAGCGTTTCAAGTACATTAGGAGATGTGTTCATAAATATTTATTTTATCTCATGAGCGAAAAGTAAGTGATTTCATCGCTAAGTGAATTCCAGATGTTCGTGTGAATTTCTGGCCAGCTGCTCGTGCTTTTGCTTTCGATATTTGTGGCTTTTTATTCTGCTCTTACTCTTGAACATAATCAGACCTGGCTATGAAGAGAAAGGTAAAACAACACTCTACAGGACAATGAGTGTTTGTACTCTGTTTGCAAACGTATCATCGGATTTACGGCTCTTGCTCCTTGACGCCCGTGTTTGTAAAGTCCACCATTTTGGATTCTCCTCTCGTCGGAGAGTTTTCTTAGCGTCACGTGTACAGTACTACCCGAATTCTGATTCAAGATTTCAACTTATGCGTGTTATTGTCAGTGGGGATATCGAATCAAATCCTGGCGCTACAAACTGCTCTGTTTGCAACATAGTAATTGCCAGAAACCATCGAGCGTTAAGTTGCGACCAATGCACGCTGTGGTGCCATATGAAGTGAGGTCAAGTGAAACTCAAGGATTACAAACGTCTCCAGCAAATGGATCAGTTCAACTGGATTTGCCCAGCATGTTTTTTAACCGCCTTACCTTTTGCTGATGCATCAATTTTGTCGCGCGAAGGCGAACAAGAACCTGCTGTCGACCATACTGATATCTACAAATCGTTAAAAGACTCCCTTGGCAATAAAAATCTGAAGGTAGGGCACATCAATGTAAACGGCATTATCAACAAGCTAAATGAAGTCCATGTCCTTTTA
>NC_090878.1:29206139-29228639 GCF_036669935.1 Montipora foliosa
TTCAAATTCCCCTCCCCTGGGACAAAATAATTGGTCAAAATGTCCACCCGGCAGCTAGTGAAGGTGGTAAAATGTCCTTTGTACGATCAAAATCCCTAGCCAGGGGACGTCACATACGATCAAAATCCCTACCCTGGGGACAGACCTCACGATCAAACTCCTGTGGTTAGCCCGAGCTTCCCCCCCCCCTCCCTGGGGATTAACATTGATAGGTGCATAACCCTTTACACTCTACAAGGATGACTGATCACGTGACCCAAAGGTAAGGAAGGGCTGGAGGTGGGCGTAAGGGTCGGCGTAAGGGGAAGTACAGTGCCGCTGGACATTACTTCAAGCAAGTCTTCCCTGTAGCAAGACTATCGTCGAGAATTTCGAAGCGATCCGAAATTTAAGACGTTTTTCTGTCAACTCAACAGATCATCAGTCAGCATGAGACCATTTTCAGGGCTTGATAATATCCCCATGGGGAGAAAATTGTTATATACAAAGTAGGTTTGTACAAGTGGTCCTTGCATTACGGTTTACCCTAGGTGTTTAAGGTTATTTCTCCTAAACAATAGCAGAGTTTATAAGCCCCAGCGGCAACAATATACCAAAACATCTCCCATATGACTCCCATATACCCCCATAGAAGCTGATAGATAGAGGACAGCTCGGCCAAAATTTTTTGAATTTGACATGGTAAGTGATTAAAACTTCATCCCGATCTTACTCAAAATAAAGTAAAATTTGGGTGTCGTTTGATTATCCAACTATGCAGATATATCGCTAAGCATTTCGAATTCATAAAATTAATTCCGTTTTTACCGTAGTGTTCAAAATAAAGTAAAATTGGGGTGTCGTTTGAATATCCAGCTAGGGAGATGTATCGCTTACCATTTCGAATTCATACAATTAATCCCGTTTTTACCGTAGTGTTCAAAATAAAGTAAAATTGGGGTGTTGTGTGAATATCCCACTATGTAGAAATATTGGCCACCATGTAGAATTCATAAAATTAATCCAGTTTTTACGGTATTGTTCAAAGTAAACTAAAATTGGGCTTTTGTTTGAATATCCAACTATGCAGATATATCGCTTACCATGTCCAATTCATAAAATTAATCCTCTTTTTTCGGTCTTGTTAAAAATAAAGTAAAATTGGGGTGTCGTTTGAATATCCAGCTATGCAGATATATTGATCACCATGTGGAAAAAAATAGACTGCTGCGATATCCAGATATGCTCATGCTAACTCTTCCTTGATCTAGAAGACATGGCAGACCTAAAACAATAGCCGAGACAACAATAGATTACTCGTGCTTGCCCTTTTCTCCACTATTACTCTACTTCTTCACTAAGACAATTCCTAAAGAATGCTTAATATACTTTACACTTAATCAAAGAATGCGACAAAAACGTTTTCTTTTTCAAAGCTTAATCAAATTATTGACCTCTGAGTCAGGCAAGACTACGCCTACATTCCATTTGTTTCCTTGAGAACACGCTAATGTTGTCCTGACTCGCAGGGCTGGAATGATTTGTACTCTTTTATTAGACTTCACACGCTTCACTATTTTCACTGTTTGGCAATGGTCCAATTTCGATCCATTAAAATTCAGCCTAAACAATAGACCTCAGCACGAGGCTCTGGGGAATAAACCCCACAAACTCCAAACTCTGTAGTTATTCCCCAGAGCCTCGTGCTGAGGTCTATTGTTTTAAGCTGAATTTTAATATATATATAAAATTGGTCTTTTGCAACGCAGGCAGCAATCAAAGTTTTCAGTACCGCGAAAGCAATTCACTGTATGTTAAGGGGTGTATCATAGTTGTGTGTTTAACTAATAATTTCTGGTTTGCACTAGGAAAAAGAGCCGAGTCAGGCTTAAATACTCGAGTTGGCATTTTAACTCAAACTTGATGCACTCTCAAATCGCAGTCACGAAATGAAGAAACCCGATAGGGAAGGTATAATTACATATTACTCAGCGAAACGCAGCACGTTAAAGCCTTCTTCCTGCAAGCCGTTGGCGATTGGCTAATTGAAAATTACGTCACATTGAAAAGTGTGAATACATTAAGGGCTGTCGAAGAGTTTGATTAAAAAAACAAGTTTCATATAAGGTCACTCAAAGTTTTCATTGCAGGATCTTTGATTCGAAGTGTTGCGTATCACTAAATTTAGTGATTAAAATGTATACCGAGGTAATAAGCGCAAGTAACTTTAAGATGAACATTCTTTTCAGCCCTTGGGTACGGTAAGTGCAAGGTATACATGTATCATCTATGGTGTGTTTCGCTACTGTTCACAAACAACAATTTTCAAAAACATATAATTATTTACATTATTTACATTTTTCAGTGTTGCTTGTTATAATTCTCATAAAATAAGTACCCTTTGTGTCCACTGGCTCTAAATTACCATTAATCATTAAAAATTAATTGGGAAAATCAACACATGCAAGGTTTCCAAATTAATTCTCAGTATATCCCTGTAAACCCCAAACAGTTTTACAGAATTCGGCCATGTGAAGGGAATCTGAAACGATTACAATAGCACCATGAGGTGGATGGCTACGTGTATCTACGAAAAGAACTTCGTTCTCTGCGGTTAAGAAGAAGGATGTTTTCTCGTTCATTATTTAAAATGAATAAGAACATTCTTGAGAATTACCAGCCGACCTAAGCTGACCGCAAATAGTCGACATCTTGTGCGGATCCTGTAATCGGACTGGAAATGCGTTTCCAACAACGCAGTCAAGCTAAGTGTCCAACACGCTTGCAGCTTCTTGAATTTAAAGGTATCTGGAAGGTAAACTGTGTCGGCACATATCATAAACTCGGTTACCTAGCTCCATGCAGCCGCATATGACTGTTATGATGTTGGCTGATAAGGCAGATTGTTGTGATGGAATCTGAGTGTTGTTTTTGAAGAAGGCGTATCCGATCAGAAGTGAGATTAGACTGCAAGCATTACTTCCATTGCGCCCTTTGTAAAGACCTTGGCTTATTTCACTTGGGAGACGCTAGCAGGAAACACCAGGTTGAACCTCTTCAGCCAAGACAGGCGCAAGAGAATCAACTGTCAATTTCTGTAAGGCTACAACAACAAAATCGACTTTGTTATTTCTGCCATTGCTCGAAACATTTTCCTCGTCATTACAATTTAATTCTTCGTCATCATCATCTCCATCGCCATCGTGATAACCATCACCTTCTACGTCTCCTTTTTCACTGTCAACTTGGTCAGACTGGTGAGTAAGTAGCACTTCTCGAAATGCGTTTAGTTCGCAGTTAAAAACAGGCGCAAAGGCAACAATGCCGGCTGCCATCTGCTTCATGACAAACGTGATGCCTTCGGAGATAAGACCTAGCTGTCCATCAACCACTCGTTTCTCTGTTGATACTGAGGTGTAACGTTGGCTCTATAAAACGAAAATAAAGAAATATTAAACTGTTTCAGAAATGAAACTGCAACGGGGGTAGGCAACACCAACCCTATGCCACAGAAAATAAATGGATTATACAAACATACCCTTTCGAGGAAGCTTCCCTTGCTGGCGTCAACATCTGAAAACAAGAACACAGGACATAACATTACGCGTGGATGGACCTAAAAGGATTGTTACACAACAGTTCTTAGATAGTTGTTTGTAACAATACAAAGGATCGATGGAAGAACTAATACTTTGATAAGTTGCATAGAAACAGAGGGGAAAGGCGGTGCTGAGTGTACTCCATAAATGAGTTGGGGAATCTGAAAACTTCACCTTACAGACATAAGGTGCTGTTAAGGGGTGCCAAGAACTTCGGCTTGCCGTCGACAACACTACCAAAATACAAAAGCACCTATACCTGTCACGCAACTTAGCAGTTTCTCCTGCTCCTTATGTAGAGATGGTAACAACTTGTCTTTGTAGACCTTCATAAGGCCCAGCATCTCATTTTCAAGTATCTTTAGCTCTTCCTGAAACCGTTGAACTTCCATATGCTTGTCGACAGCTAGCCTCTTCGTTCTGATAGCAACTAAACCAAATCAAAAAACGTTATTGCGCGACTTTCTCAACAAAGGGACTGTAGCGTTTCTGGGCGGAAAAACTGTTCTGCTCAAGACTCTGGCTTGAGATCTGTACAAACCGTTTATTTATCATTATGTACAGACAAACCGATATCAAACGGTCACCCTTGTGGAATAGACAACTAAGCGCTTAAAACAGTGTTAACTACCATTTAAAGTGAAGCAGGTTCAACAAGTGTAAGTCACATGGACTTAAGTAAGAATTGGACGCAGTGGAAGCTCCAGACAAGGTGATTTTGGCCGTCAGGATTAACAAAGGTAACAAGCAGTTAAAATAAAGTAATAAAGACTAGGACTTGTAAAGGTATTTGCAGACGTTCAAAAACCGGGATAACCGGTTGATTAAGGTCACATAAGCGTTCAGTACATGTACAAGTTCACTCGGTACGCGCTAATGCCATACCTGTGTCGGTTGAATTTTCATTCCACGGAAAAGAACCTTTTTCAATCTCTTCTTTTTGGATGGGATGGCCCGTTACCAGTCCATTGTATCTGGAGATTGTTTCTTCGAGGGCAGCTTTCTCTGAGGAGATTTTCTTATGAAGCCGCGCTCGTTGCTTGCAGGAATCTGAAAGAAAACTAAAAGTACTGATGACAAAAAAACTTACTACCGTATAAATTTCACCAAGTACCAACACCCCGCGGCATATTCATCAAGGCCATTGGACTGTAGAAATGACTTATTAAACAGGTTAAGCTGATATACTGACATCAGTTACTATGTAAAAAAAGCTAAACCAAAGTTAGCAAGACAAGAACGGAATGGGGGAGAAACAAGACTTTTTATGAAACAGTAAACGATGGGGCCCACTGTCAAGTGAACACAATTAAGAGACTTATGCCCAAAACAATTTCAGTTTAAACAAAGAGTGTAACATTTTTTTACTAAAATATTTAGTTATTTAGTTGAACGTTTAACCCTTATTAGTAAATCGTGTCCTCATCACCTGTTAGTTTTCCCATGTTCAAAGACAACTGCGTCACTGAGAAATGGGAGTATTCTATCATCTTCCTAAAATGGGACAAGACTTTTTTTCTCCAGGACACTGGAACCCGCCTCGTAGTTCATGTCTGCTTGGGGAGGTAACTCTTTCACCTTTTTCCCGTACAATTGTTCAGCAGCTTCAAGGAGAAGCGTTTGCTTTGTTGTTAGCCTTTCCTGTGAAATTAAATGGCACAGGGAGGTCTCTTCTTCCGGCGACATGGGCTCCTTTTTGTTGCGCGATGTTTCTTCCTCTAAAAACAAAAAATAACTAACAAAGCACTACTACTATGCGTCTGACTAAAAGAATTGATTTTATTATTTGGACCATATGTACTCTAATATATTCGTGGGCAGAATAGATTTAGTGCTTCATGGGGTACAATATTTTGGCAAACCAAGTGGCTTGTCGTCCAAATTTTGTGCTATCATTTCAAAAGACATGATAGACGTTCTTGAATTTTTTTCGGAGTTTCTCATTCCACCGTAGCTAGTGTCTCACTGCTACAAGGTTAGCATAGCAACTTAAGTACACTCAACACAGTGAGAGCAGCAACTGACCTTTAGCAACATGTAATACATCGTTTTTCCAAAACTCAAAGCACACACTCTTTCGGTGTATATTAAGATTCTTAAGCAGTTCATCAAGATCATCACATGCCTTCTTAAGCTAAGTCTGGATCTGCCAGTTTAAAAGAGATTTAAGGGTGATGAGAGCAAAACAAACAGGAAGCTGTGAACAAGTAAAAAGCATATTTCATTGAATGCTGTCAAATACGTGTAAACATGATGCCAACCTTTTTGTAACGCTTTGCCAGAGACTGTGGAAGTACTTCAATTTTCCGTCTATTCCACTCAAGAGCATGCTCAGTAAGTATTTCTTCTCTCCCTATGAACAACCAAATTTGATACAAAAGCAACATAAGCCTCATACAATCTTTTTTTGCATAACAAATTTTATGGCATCACATATTCCTTTTGTAATCTAGTAAGTAGAATATTTTTCGACACCATATTTTATGGCTTTCCGTTTCCGGAATTTCGAGTAGAAATGATAAAAAGATGGAAGTGTAATTGATACAATATTAAAAAATTTAAGGTCAAAAGCTGTTACAAAAATTGTACTAAACCTTAATGTTTACGTAAACGTTATGTTGGTAACAAATTCATCCTTTCTTTAAGAATATACTGGCCACTTTTGAGTTAATTCTAACCTTAATTTAAATTCACGGCACCTAAGGCTAGCGCATATTGTTCAGAATCGCAAAATTGGCCACAAAATTGAGGAATTATTATTGTACTAATATCTATAAATAAATATCCTGTGTAAATTGTGAGACATAATTGTAATAGCACAGTTTGAGAAGTGCTCACCTTCAGGGAGCATGTGCTTTGTGGAATTACCAAGCTGTGAGAAGTGGCTGTTTATCTGTTCGACCTCCTCCCCAGTGTTGCACCGGCTTCAACTTGCCATCTTCCTCCCCACTGAACCTGTAATCAATGATCGACAAACAATAATGAATAGATTGAGCCATGCCAGAAAGACAAGCTCCTGTGGTCAGTTTTTTCTTTTGATATGAATTTACGGGAAGATACGAGCTGAAAACCGATCTTGGCATTTCATTACGGCGATCCATCAGAAAACCACTTACCTGGTTGGTGGTCAACTTACATAATGTTATTCTGAGATTCACAACATAACCATAACAATAAATATAATTAATAAACTGCTACCATTATCATGGCCTTCACTGTTAAATAATTCAGAAAAGCAGGCGGTATTCAGCCCTTTAAAACGTAACGTTTCTTGCTTAAACAACTTATCCAGCAAAATGCAAGTTCTTATACATAAACTGAAAGTGCTAGCCTATGTCTTAACATGAATGCTAAGGTATGTTGTAATCGCTTTTGTATCAGTTGGTTCATGACGTAAATGTTCAACATCATAATGTAACCATTATTACACCACAGAAAGTTGTATTAAAATAATCAAGCAAATTTTCCACATATTTCCTAAAATGAGACTACCTGACAATACCAAGCATGAGCCTTTGCATGCATGATCGACAGAGCAGGTTTCATTTTCTCTGCAACTTCTTTGTTCTGCTTTTTGAGCCATGGCCAGTACTTGCACACAACATCGTACCAAAAGAATTTGACATTGTTTGGGATAAAATAATTCAGGTGCATGTAGTAAGCATAGCCATACACTTCGCCGTACATCATATTAACTGCATGTTGGGCAACAGCATGCCTATAGCCAGCAATCTCAAGACCTGTTTCACTCAGATTTCTCTTCCTTTGAATCGAATTGCCTGAAGCATGCCAAGTTGAATCCCCACAGAGTTTCTGTTGATTGTCCTTCTGCAACATAATAACGTTTGTACATGGATTGAAGCTCTTTATAACATTCACTGTTGCAGTTGACACGCCTCTTATTTTGATTAATATGTTAAAATTGCAGTACTTACTAATCACATTTTCATAAGAAGACTATAAGAGGTCAGTCTAACTACACAAATGAACAATGATAATTCATCACCTTTCAAGAGCCTGGTACATTGAAATGGAAATCAGTGACATTTACTGTATGTTGCATGTTTGTAAAGTTACATATGAATATACAAATGATACAAAATTGCAATTGTACTTCTGCTTCCTCTGACGTGTTTACTTACAGTGTCACCATTTAGTGGTTATTTACTGCTATAATTTTAGTTTGACACTTAAATAAAGGTATTCATTCGTTCGTTCCACCTATATTCCATAGTTATAAACTGACCACATATTTAAATGTATGGAAACTCACACTATGCTTGACACTTTGGTAAACTTTATGGATATGGCTGTCAATTTTTGCATTGGAGGCTAGGAATACCTCTCCATAGTAACACTCTCTTTTACTTCTAACAATACAAATTCAAAGAACATGCAGCATAGTAATTATAGTAATAATGTAGTAAAAAACAATTAATAATAGTAATAATAATAATAGTTATAATACAAATGTAGTAATAATAACAATAATAATAAAAACTAATAAAATCTTATTAACAAAATCTTAAACTCTTAAATTTACAATATATGGTCTAATAATAATTTTGAAGGATTTGCTAAGATAGTGAATTTTAGTGAGGGTTTTTTTTCAGGGTGTTCTTCTCTTACTCACAGATTCCTTATACTTAATGGAGCTAGAGCCCTTTGCTCATAACTATGAGGAAAATCTATCCAATCCAAGCTAGAAACCATCAAAAAAAGCACTAAAGACGAATTTTTGGTTTTTAGTTTTTCTCTAAGATAAACCATAGCATAATCTGACAACATTGCCGAGCAATTTATTTTTCTGGGCTATCATGGGACAGAACACATCATGTGGTACACAACTGGGACTGTGTTGTACCCATCAGTCAGAGTGGTTTCAATTAAAGAAAAACAAAAGAAAACTTAACTATGATTAAGTGTTCAACTGCAGTGCAATTAACGTACAAGCCAGCAGACTTAAATCTATAGAGTTTCATATTGCCATCCACATGAACGGAATGCTGATTGTTGTCACATGCTGAGCACTCCATCCAGTTAATTTTTCTGCCACGATTAAGCTCAAACTGACAGAATTTCCATTCTTTGAATGAAGTTGCAAACATTGTAATATTTATTGTTCCAACCTGTGACAAGTATATCAATACAGATGAGATACCGTGTACATGTACCATAAACCTTACCATGTACCATATGCCTGGTAGTGGTCTAAGGGCTGAAAGTAAGTTTCAACAGCATTTTAAAGTTGGTTTCTTCACTTGGCACTCTAGCTATCTCACTTCAGAAGTTTCTTCAAAAAAAGATTCTTCTTACAAATATGGTGACACAAAACTTTTAGAAAAATGGTCTACAGGCATTGTGCATGAATACTGCTATCCCAACATGATAGAGTGGTTTCAAAGGGCTAGGCACTGGGCAAATTGACCGACTGTGATCATGTCTTTGTCAGACTATTAATTTTTTGGGCCTGGGCGTTCAATTTGTCCTTATTCATCACGAAGACATGCACCTCAATACAAATCCTGGTGCACACAACTGCTGGAAATTGAAATGAAACATCTAGTATTATTTTTTCCACAACACTGTTAGTAATACTTACTCTTTCCCTTTTTGCATTGAAAATAACTCTAGAGATTTAAGAAAGGACCTTTGAGAAACACCAGGCATTTGCTTTTGCATAATGTTTCAGTGAAGGAACTGGTCTTGGTGGAAGATGTAGGTAGTGTCAGCAATGCTTCCTGGCCTGCATCCCATCTGACTAATGACCAGTGGGTTAGAAGCGCTGAACACTTTTAGGCAATTAGTGCACTGGTAGCCTCCATGATTGAGATCAAATCGTCCTTATCAAAGAAAAAACATAATATTTACATAATACTTATTCTAGTTTTAAACTACAGATGTATATATTCACATGTAGCATTAAAATCTATATGTTGATGGAAGAACTCAAACAAACAAGGTGTCGTGTACATGTCAAATACAACCTTTTCCACTGTCAGTGATCGGTTGAAAAATTGATATAAATTATGAAAATCTTTGCAAATCACTGACAATTATTTTTAAACAAGCATCAACTTAAATAAATTATTCATAAAGGCTTGATGTATTGTTAACAAAGCTCTGATGGAAACACAAATGCAGTGATGTTCCTGCTGATTCATTGTAGGTTTGCATTTTCCATTACATTTGGGACAGTACATATCTGCATGTGGCAGTTGCCGTCCTACAAGGAATTCAATCATGGTGACACGAAGAGAAAGTTAATTTACACTGCCACAATGACAAGCTGTATGTTATAAAATATTACATAGCATTTGCTCTTGTCACTCAAACTCAGAATACATCTTAAATAGTAACTTAAGGAACTTTACCAATTGTAACCCATTCTCCACTGCTATTCTTGGACAAGGTTGGTGGGATGGGTTGATAGTGCGCATTTACAATCGCATCTCTGACGTGCAGCGGAGCCAGTTCATGGACATACTGGTCACATGGTCCACACAAGTATTTAGTGGCAGAGCATCATTGCATCTCATTACTGCTGGTTCTTCCAGGCATTTCATACACTTGTTTGCATCCTTAACCGCAAAGCTCCATTTCAGCAAGTTTTCATAAAGGGCAGAACGGGAGTCTGCCCAACTTTCATTTAGTGTGGCTTGTCGTTCTTCCCACTTTTGCGATTTTTTTGTAATACTGTCCATTTTGGAGGACAAAAGATCCTTGGCTTCAAGCATTATATCTGTAATTTGATCTGGAAAAGTAACCATAAAATATTTTTTCATTAATGAGTTCAGTACTGAAACATCACTAGACTAAGTTTAAATTCAACAATATTGACTATGATTCAGATATTAAGATCATAGAAGAGATATGGCAGGAACAATGTCAAATTTTCATAGAACAATTTCAATGTATTAAAATTTATCCTGACACAATAGGCCTCAGCACGAGGCTCTGGGAAATAAACCCCACTGTCTTGAAATCTCAACAGAATTTATTTATAACAACAAACAAACTTGATGTACAACGTCAACCATTTGGCAAGAGCCCATGGCGAGTCTATATCCTTAATGCGCATGTCGCTAGCTTTACTAAGCAACCATGAAATATCGACACATCTCCCTTTTTTTTTAAGGAAAAACATAACAAAATGAATCGGTTGAATACGATGCTTAAGCATGTTCTGGAATCTAACCAAGGAAAGCCCTAAGCATAAGTGGTCCTACGGTAAGACCAACGACTGTTCAATGTTCAAAAAAAAACTAAAAAGAAATTCAACAGTACTAAATGTCCTCTCTATAACGAATAGGTTCCTAACAATTCTACCACTTGAGGTTCTCTGTTCTGGAATCGCGTTCGGATCGCTTGCATCAGGACTGGCATTGCTGCTTTCAGGAACGTCGGTATCCTCCACCTGGACGACGTTGGGAGTAGGCTCACTGTTGATATCCGGAATTTGGGAGTCGTCCCCTGATGTGTCATAACAAGTGGGTGTAGGTACCTTTCTAAGATGCCTACAATTTTTTCGCAATCTTCTACCACCAGTGTCTATGATGTATGACCTGGGACTCTGGTCTTCACGGACGACCTTACCTTCTGTGGTCCACTGCTTCTCATTATCCAGCTTGGCTCTGACCCGGTCTCCAGGCTGTAGCTTTGGTAATTCTCTCGCGCCATTCCTTTTGTCAAAGGACTCCTTGTAGCCCCGTTTGGCTTTGATATCAACTCTTTTGATTGCTTTATGGTTTGGAAGCTTTGGCTCTAAAACTTTGGTCAGTGTTGGAAGTGTAGTGCGTATCAGTTTTCCCATGATCAGCTCTGATGGCGTCTTTCCAGTTGCTGGGGTTGGGGTTGCCCGATAGGCCATAAGGGCAAGGAATGGATCTTCCTGTTTCAAAATCCTCTTAGCGATTCGCACGCCACCTTCTGCAGTACCATTTGCCTGGGGATGATGCGGGCTTGATGTGGTGTGTTTGAATCCTTACTTTGCTTTGAACTCATCAAAGTGTAGTGACGTAAACTAATTACCATTGTCACTTATTAGTTCCTCCGGAATTCCCCATCTTGCAAACACTGACTTAAGCTTTTGGATGACAACTTGGCTTGTTGTCTCAACTAGGCTTAATATCTCAATGAATCTTGAATAATAGTCTATCACTACTAGGTACTTCTGACTGGCTAGCTCAAACAAATCGGTGGACACCTTCTGCCACGGTCTATCAGGTAGGTCTGTGGTCATCAGTGGTTCCTTTCTTTGTGATGGTTGGTTTTCCTGACAGAATTGGCATGACTCCACCTTTGCCTTGATCTCCTTTGAAATACCCGGCTACCACACAGAAAGGTCAGCAGGTTCGCGGCATTTTGTTATACCCTGGTGACCTGTGTGAATGCGCTCCAGAATCTCCTCTCGCATGTCTGCAGGGATCACTATTCGATCATCATATGTTAATAAACCGTTGTTCATTGACAAGTGTCCACGAGAATCAAAAAACTCTCGTATCTGGAGGGGAACGTTTTCCACACGGGCTGGCCACCCTTCCATTGTGAATCCCATCACTTTCAGGAGCTGGGCATCCTTTGCACTCGCTTCTCTGGTTCTCTTAAGCTGATCACTTGTGGCTGGCCTTGTAGATTCAACCAAGTCTACAAATGCCTGAACATCTTCTACCGTGTTGGGTTCCTGTCCTAACTTACAAGGGCTTCTAGACAGAGTATCTGCCACCACCATCTGCTTGCCAGGTACATGTTCTGATTGAGGATTGAACCGCATAAGGCGCATTAGAAGTCTCTGGCATCTTAATGGTGTTTTATCAAGATCTCTCTGGTTGATCAGTGGTACCAGAGGTTTGTGATCTGTCAAGAGCTGGAACCTTGGAAGCCCCACTAGATAACGTGATAGTCTCTCACATGTCCACACTGCTGCCAGGCACTCTTTCTCAATTTGAGCATATCTGACTTCAGTCTCTGTGAGTGTTCTACTACAAAAACCAACTGGGCGGAGTTGGTCACTGGGACCTTGCATCAGAACCCCGCCAATCCCATAATTACTAGCATCTGCACAAACGACAGTGGGTATCTTAGGATCATAGAATGCTAACACTGTATCGCTTGAAATGATTTCTTTGACCATGGTAAATGCAGTTTGCTGGAGAGGTCCCCAAGTCCAAGCGGTATCTGACTTTAGTAGTTCGCTCATTGGACGCATTACTGAAGCAAGGTTGGGAATAAACCTCCCAAGGTAGTTAATCATGCCAATCAGTCTGCGTAGTTCTGGAACTTTGGTTGGCGCTTCAAGCTCCGCAATCGCCTTCACCTTCTCTGGGTCTGGACTTACGCCCTCGGCACTGAGAACATGTCCAAAGTATGTTAGCTTGTTTTTCTTGATCTCGCACTTCTCTTTGTTCAGTTTCCGTCCTGACTCCCTAATGACTTGAAACGTGTTCTGTAAGTTCTCATCATGTTCTTCGGCAGACTTTCCATGCACAATAATGTCATCCATAATCGCTTCACAACCTTCACTGTTCTTTAACAGATTACTCATTAGAGACTGGAAAATTTCTGGGGCAGCCGTGATTCCGAATGGAAGTCTTTTAAAACAGAACCTACCAAACGGAGTCATAAACGTGGTCAACTTGGCACTATCTGGATGTAGAGGGATCTGCCAAAATCCACTGGACGCGTCAAGTTTCGAAAAGTACTGGGCACCAGCAAGTTTTGACGCGATATCTTCCAAGGTAGGAAGTACGAATCTTGAGCGCTTCACTGCACTGTTCAGCCTTCTTAGATCGACACAGATCCTGAGCTTACAATTACTTTTCTGTACTGGTACCATGGGTGCACACCATTCTGTCGGCTCTGTTACTCTTTCGATGATACCAGCTTCTTCTATCCGCTTGAGTTCCTCTTCTTAAGGGAAAAGCTATTCTTCTGGCTGTGTTGATACAGTAGGGTTGGGCATTCTCATCCAGTTGGATCTTAACTGGCTCACACTTGAACAAGCCTATATCTCCAAACAACTCAGCATCCACCTCTTCTAACCTCGCAACTAGACCCATTTCACAAGCTGCTTCTCGACCCAGCAAGTTCCTTGCATGTTCTCCACTGATTACAAAAACATTGAGTTGGTACTTCTTGTTGCAATGTGTCACTGTTGTTGTAAACTGCCCAGCGCACTGCAACTTGCCTCCTGGACTGAAAAGGGCTATCTTCGATGCATGTAACTTGGGCTGATTTGGTAAACTATCAAAGGTAGACTTTGAAATGGCGGTAATATCTGCACCTGTATCGATTTTAAACACCACAGGCTTACCACTGACCTTAAGCTGGACCTTCCATTTGTCATCCTGATGTAAATCACTTGACAACACACCTAAGAACCAACGACCATTACTGCTATCATTTGAAGCACTACCACCACCACTACTATTCACTTCACTCACCGACTTGGACCAACAAACAGCTGCAAAGTGACCCACCTTTAGACATTTCAAACATCGTTTGTCTTTTGCTAATCAGTGTTCGGGCTTTGAGTGGTGAAGACCGCATCTGCCACATTTTTTTTTTTTACCCTGTTTTTGGGATGGATCCTCTTTCTTTCCTTTTCCCTTTTTCCAACGTGGATTAAACGCTTTCTTCTTACTGTGCACCTCCTCAACAACTTTCGATGGGAGGGAATTCTGATCAGTAACCTGAGACTTGACCATTTCTGACTGGCGAGCTATTTGAATCGCGACTTCCAGCGTTAAATCCGACTTTAACTGCAATTTCTGGGACACACCTTTATCCAGAATTCCAATGACGATTCTGTCCCGTATTTGCTGATCGCGGCTGTCCCCAAAGTTACAATGTTCGGCTAATTCGTAAAGACTTCGTACGAACGATTCGACTGTCTCCCCTTGCTGTTGGATCCTTTGGTGAAAACGTGCCCGCTCGTGAATTATGTTCCGTTTCGGCACGAAATGTTCATCAAATTTCGCCAAAATCACGTCGAATTTTGCATCATCTCCTTCAGCCAAGGTAAAGGACTTATACACATGTTCTGCTTCTCTTCCCATTGTGTAAATGAGAACACTGACTTGCACGGCGCCTTCCTCTTTGTGAAGTTTCGTCGCGAGTCGAAATCGCAGGAAATTATGCTTCCAATCTGTCCAGTCGAGCGGTTTGGAAAAGTCAAATTTCTCTGGAGGGCTTAATTTCAGCATTTTACTTGTTTCACCGCTGCCACCATGTCTTGAAATCTCAACAGAATTTATTTTTAAAAACAAACAAACTTGATGTACAATGTCAACCATTTGGCAAGAGCACATGGCGAGCCTATATCCTTAATGCGCATGTCGCTAGGGTTACTAAGCAACCATGAAATATCGACACACCCACAAAGGTCTATTTCATCAGAGATCTATAAATGTATAAACACAAAGCTGCAAAGGGTATTTGGCATCATTTTCAAAATTAATATGATCCACTCAATTTCTTTCATTTTTGTACGTCAGGGAATTTTTTAAGGATGTACATGTATGGTTAAGTGATTTTGTGAAATTATCAAAGGGGATAAACATAAGACAACACAAGATTTCAACACTCTGAAAGAGAATGGCATATAGTACTTGCAACTGATGAAGATATTTCTGAAGGACCATCGGACAGATCTCCACCACAGTCTGTACCTACAGGAAAAATTAAGTGCTAAGAAAACAGTATTGACCCGTGTATTTCTTTTAGGTTAATAAAATATTGTTAAATAAATATGTTAGTTATACTACATATATTTAAATAATTATTGTGTTCATCCATATGTATTTCATTTGGTCCCTTTAAACCACATTTATCCACAATAATTATTTTGATCAAAATACAAAGAACTATTAGTTGATCAGATGTACTGTCAGATTAGCTGCCCTTTTTCAATTAATTCACGTATAACCTCACCAACTTCTCCTGAATCTGAATTGAGATTTTGATGTGTAGCTATGATATGGCGCTTTCGTCTTCTTTTTGTTGGTGAATAGGTCCCTTTGCAGTTCCTCCGTCCAGTGACAGGATCTGAACTGAACTCTGTGATGTTTTGAATGGATTTCAAAACAGGATGCAAAAGATTAACAACGATTTAATAAACAGTTGCAAGAAAACGTGTTACAGCATGGGTGGACGCCATGATCGTTCTGTTCAATATCCCCCTAGGTCCTAGCGAACATCCGGTATCAATAACTTCCGGTTTATATGAACATTACATCTCTTTTCCCCTAGTGGGTAACTCTCTAGAGTAATATGGAAAGAAATAAAATAAACTTCAACAAATCAGTGTCCATGAAAGTATGACTACTGACCCGAAATCAAAGTCCAACAGAAACAAACGTTTTTGTACAGGCGACAGCATTGTTAACTTAACACACTATACTGTCGTAGTTCAGAGCTCATAGTTGACCAAGAATCATGCCTACAAATCAAGAATCTGACCGGGAACTCGTCTCCTGGAAGATCTACGCAATGCTGGTTGACCAACCGGGTGAGACGCTCTAGCTTGGTTCTCTGGGATGGGGCTAGATGAACTTGTAGGATTAGCTTGCATGCCAGAGGAGCTCACAGGTTTTGATGCAGACGGGTCAGAAGCATTAGCACGTGTGCGTGCAGCAGGCAGCCCTTGTTGGTGTTTGATGTCAGCCGGAGAGTCGAGACCACTGTCACGGGACTGATCATCATCATGGTTGATGACTGACTGGTCCAGAGTTTTAAAGAAAGAGGAATTTCTGGTAACCGTGCGATTCTCGTTCTGAGCAGTAATCATACTGCCTTTTTTTATCCACTACAGTCAAAGGGGTAGGGTCGAAAAAGTTGCACCTTTAGACGCAGTAAATGGTCTCTTCACTAGTACGGTTTCTCCAGGTGAGATAGTGCTGGGTTTCACATAGACCTTGCTGTCAGCATTAGCCTTGAACTTGGATTTCTGCGAGAAATCGCCCTTGCGGACGATCTCCGACACAGGGTCAACGAAGTTGGTCTGTGGTAGCTTGTTACGCACAGGACGTTTCAGTAACAATACTGCTGGGGCCACTCCAGTGGTTTGATGAGGAGAGGTGCGATAGTTTCTCAGAATCGCTTGCAGTTCCTTTCTCTAGTTTCTTCCTTCCACTTTAGCGGCTTTAAGACACTTCTTCAGTGTTTTCACGAATCTCTCCACCTCACCGTTGGCCCTCGCCCATAATGGGGTTACCTTGCGGTGCTTGAAACCAAGCGCATGAGCAAACTTGGCAAACTCTTCTCCGCTGAAAGGTGAACCATTGTCTGATCTAACAATCTTGGGAGTTCCGAATGTAGCAAATAGCTGATCTAACGTAGGTATGACAGCACTAGCGGACGTTGACGACACTGGTTCTACGAACGGGAACCTTGAATAATCATCAACCAGTAGAAGTAGGGTCTCACCCTCAACATGCGTAAAGTCAATGCTTACTTCATCAAATGGGCTGTCAGGAAGAGTCGATGCTTGAACAGGCTTTCTAGCGTACACTGGGGTTACAACTTGGCACGGTAAACAAGCTTCGAACTTTGTTTCAACCATCTTGTCCATTCATGGGAACCACACCTTTTCTCGCAGGAGGGCCTTAGTTTTCACTATGCCCAAGTGACCTTCATGGGCTATGTCAACAGTTCGTTCTTGTAGTGCAGCAGGAACTACTAAACGATCCGATTTTAACAGGACAGTGTCAGTGCAGGTTAACTGCTCCTTGACTTGCTCATAGCGGGATAGCTCAGATAATGATACACCAGGTGGCGCCTTATACCAGGAACCAGATTTCATTGTAGATATAACCGCTTGTAGCACTGGATCCGTTGCGGTTGCAGATTCTACCTCAGACAGTGTTACAGCTTTTGGTCCTGCATTTCTTGTAATAAAAGAGATGTGGTCTTCAGACTCAATTTCATAATTGTGAGATTCCAAGGCTCCTACTGGGTGTCTCGAAGCATAATCTGCTGGGTTTGAGGCACCAGAGCGATATTCTACTGTGAATCGGTACTGCTGTAGCTCCATGAGCCAAAGTTCTATCCTGGCGGACGGTTTAGAGGTGGGGTTGTTAAACAAGGAAACCAGAGGTTGATGGTCTGTGATTACTTTATATTCTCCTCCATAGATGAACAAGTGAAAGCGCTTTACAGCCCAGTAAACTGACAAAGCTTCACGATCAATCTGTGGATATCTAGCTTGAGTTGGTGTCAGTGGAGAACTGGCATAATGCAAAGGTGTCACTTCATTAGTCGAAACATCTTTCTGGGTCAGGACAGCACCTAAACCAATGGGACTACCATCACAAAGATGGACGTAGGTTTCTTTGGATCACAGTATCCAAGGGCAGTCTTGGTAGATAGTGCCGCTTTTAGGCGTTCGAATGATGACTGTTCTTCCTCAGTCCACTGCCACTTCACTCCATTACAGGTCAGCTGTCGAAGAGGCCTGGTGATTAGTGCAAAATTCTTGATGAACCTAGAGCAGAATGCAGCTGAGCTAAGGAGGCTTCGTACTTCAGATACATTGGTTGGTGGCACAACATTTTGAAGAGCTTCAACCTTTTTAGGGTCAGGTGACATGCCCTGTTCAGAGAACACAAGGCCAAAGAAGAGCATAGTGGGAACTCGAAACTGACACTTAGGTAAGTTTATTGTCAGACCACTCTCCTGGAGTTGACGGAATATTTGTCTCAGATGTCGGTCATGAGTGTCTTGGTCTGCGCCCCCAACATAGATGTCATCACTGATGTTCTTGACGCAGGGTATGCCACGGATTGCATCACCAACCTTCTCTTGGAAGATTTCTGCTGCGCACGAGAGACCAAAATTGAGACGTTTGTATTGGAACAGTCCAACGTGTGTAGAAAACGTGCTCAGTGCTCTCGAGTCGGGATGCAATGGGATCTGGTGGTACCCTTGATTTAAGTCGATCTTACTAAACACTTTACAACCGTTCAAGTCCGACACTACGTCATCGATGGTGGGTATGATGTGTCGCTCCCTGAAGATAGCTTTGTTTAATGACCGCATGTCCACACAAATTCTAATCTCGTTCGGTTTATTCGGCTTGGGCACAACAACAATTGGCGATACCCAAGGGGTGGGGCCTTCTACGCGTTCAATGATGTCATCATTTTCGAGCTGTTTGAGTTTTTCCTCCACTTGTTTTCTTACATGGAAAGGGACTAGGCGATGTGGCTGAGCCACGGGTTTGACAGATTCATCAACATGTATGCGTGCTGGTTCACCTTTGTACTTGCCCATTCCACTGGTTAGATAGGAAATTCCTTGAGAAAATCTGGGGCATCAGGTGGTAGGCTAACAGGAGGTTCGACCGTACTAACAGCTTTAATAAGATTTAATGCTTGTGAGGTTGTCCAGCTAAGTATGGAGCTTGATGAACCTTTTGCGACATAGAATGTTTCCACGGATGAACAGCTACCATTGGTGACAGTGGCTCGGAACTTTCCGCACAGGGTTAGTGGCTTATAAGACATGTACGGATACACTTTGGCACTTGTTTCAACCAGTTGTGGCTTTGATTTAAGGCCATCAAAGTCTCTCTTGCTTAAGATATTCAGGGTTGCTCCTGAATCTGCCATAATGCGGATTGGTGTGTTCATGATGGTGACCTGAAAGATAGGCTTGCCAGCTTCGTGTCCCTGTGCACCAATGTTAAAAGTATACTATTCACTGTTGTCACTATCAACACCGACTAGAGATGACATTTCACTACTCGGAGACTCTTCAACATCTGCAGACCTGACATGGTATTTACCTCTTGACGTTTCCTTTGGGTGCGAAGAGTTGGACCAATTATTGGGTTTGCAACGACAAACTTTGGAGAAATGGCTCATTTTGCTACAGTTCAAACACTTTTTACCTTGAGCAGGGCAAGTTCCTTGATGTGGGTAATTTCCACCACATAAACCACACCTATTGTTACGCAATCCAGACTTTGGTAGACCACGAGAATTCTCTTTCTGCTGAACGTCGGTTGCTTTATTTTTACCATAGCCCATTGCATTGGATTGCTGTTTCTCCATCTCACTGGTCTGTTCGTCGGCGGTTTCCATTGCGCGAGCTACTTTCAACAAGTTCTCAAGATTGAGGCTCTGTTCAATTGCTTTACGTTTCAGGCGAAGCGATGAGGTTCCTTGAATAATCTGCCGCTTCATTTCCAGTTCGGGATCGGCGAATTGACACTTGCGTGCTAACAGCCGGAGATGTGTGTAACACTCGATAATGTCTTCACCAAACTTTTGCGTTTCCTGACGAAAGACATAGACGTGATAATCCACACACTTTTGAGGCTCGAAATGGTCAACTAGAGCCTTTACGGCAGTCTTGTATTCGTCACTTCCTTCCGGCGGCTCTAGAACGGTAACGGTCTCAAACACATCCAAGGTTTCTTCTCCCACGTAATGCAACAACATGGCTTTCTTTTGAGATGCTCGGGTAATGTTCATTGCTGTAAACATGTTGTCCAAACGCTTGACATACTTCTCAAGGCGAACGGGTACTGTATCTCTTGGTTGAAGATCAAACTCAGGAAAGGTCGGTAGGTTAACTGCCATTGCAGAGGCTGCTGAAGGCTGCGAAGGCGAAGTGGTTGACGAAGAATGTGCAGGCATCGAAAACAAGGCTGATCGGTAGGATTTTCCGGTTGATTTAACACTTTAAACGCAACGATTTCCCTTTTCGATTACTTGCATCCCATCCTCGTCGCCATTTGTGCTGTTTTGAATGGATTTAAAACAGGATGCAAAAGATTAACAACGATTTAATAAACAGTTGCAAGAAAACGTGCTACAGCATAGGTAGACGCCATGATCGTTCTGTTCAATAGCCCCCTAAGTCCTAGCGAACATGCGGTATCAATAACTTCCGGTTTATATGAACATTACAAACTCCAGGTGCCTAGCTTTCCTTTTCATAGACAACAAGGCTTTAGTTTGCAGGATGAGACTGTCCATAGCAGGAAGCTTTTTTTTCCGTGGCCTGCGATGCTGCTGCGTCGAGTGAACAAGCTCCCTGTCAAATTCTGAATTAATTTGTTAAGTTTTGTTAGAAGCTTGCTTTAATTAACACGATAGTTCCTAATTTGGGAGAACAAGGAGAGACAACACTATTCTTGAGGACAACTCAACTTGGTTATAATAGCCAAAATACTTGGAATCGCTTTTACTCAATTTAAACATCAACGGAACACAGTGGTTTAACAACATGCTGACAGAGTTTGTTCATTAATACTGTATGTTTATTAAAGCAAGAAAACCAACTTTGTTTATTTTGTAATCACACTATAAAAAAACCTAGTTAAGAACCTACTTAGCCTAATGCCAATAACTATCCCAAAATACAAGAACCTATTTTTCGAGGCGTCGACAAATGCAGGTTCTTAAACGCGGGTTTCTACTGTGTTGAACGTTTGCTTTCTCATCTCCTCGGCCTGTGAATATCCGAGGAAGTATCACACATTTCGTGAAAACATCCAGCGCTGTAGCCGAAAGAATTGCAATTTTCTTTCAGTTTCGTCGTCTTTTTCGCTTGAACCTTACAATTAGTACATGTATAGTCTCAATTAGAAAGTGAAGAATAACAAATAAAGAGCGAATTAGCTGATATTTCCTACCGTCTTCGTCCTCCATTTTGGATCAAAAACCAACAATACGGGCGCTGGAACCCAGTGTTAACTGATATGTCAATAAATAATGATAATCATAAATTGACGCTTACTTTATTTTTTATGATAATAGTAATTCTAACCTCGAGACCATGTTGTACATAGTTGCCGATTTCTTTCAGCAAACGACAGGGAAAAGCCCATGACAATCACAATTACGGCGAGGAACAAGAAGCCGCGCGAAAACCGTTCTTTTGTCCCGTTTTTTAGCTCCAACCTCGTCCCCAGGGCCTTCTCCTCTGCGATTTTCAAAATGGCGGCTCGTCTGGAGAAGACCCTGGCCAACGCTGAACTAACACCTTTGTTGATTAGCCCATTCATACGAACACGCTGATTGGTTTAAGTACATTCTAAAGAAATATGGCGGGCGTAACGAGTGTTTACACGAAAAAGAAAGGGCTTTAGGAGGTTGAATTGCAGTTCAGTTCAAGCGATGTTGAATCAGACTGCCATTAACGATTCGAAAGGTGAATCTTTTCCGTTATAATTTAATTTAAAAGATGTAACCTATACCATAAAAGTAGAAATAACACGGGAAAATATACATAACGAGCATGTAAACTTAGATCTGCCGACAGCTAGCGAGATGCAGCTCATCACATGTGGTCTTATGTGCTGTTTTTGTTGTTCTGTATTCATGTGCAATTAGTTTTTCCGCGTACAGAAACAAAGAAGTTCGAATTTCAAATCTAAAAAGGAGCTTTTGCTCGTTACAGAGCACTGTTCTAATATACGGAAAATCGCTTCTATTTTCTTGGACACGTATTCCTTAAATATAGGCCTTCTGCCTGTATTAGGTTTAGGCTTACTTCAAATCTTTTCAAATGCACTATTTTTTCTATTAATAACATTGTTTTGGTGGCCGAGGCTGAATTGAATATTTTTATTTTCTGCCGAGTTTAGGTTGAAAATATTCTTGTGAATATTTTTAGATTTTACCATATGGTATTTATGTTGTCAAATGATTGTATTTGCTGTCTGGATGGTGTTACAGTAATTTTAGAGCCAGCCTATAGGTATTAAATACATATTATTTGATACAATGCACATGACTTCTTGCAGAAATATTATTAGTATAAAACTTACTTCCAGTGCCTACATTGCATTTAGAAAATGGAGAAAGGGCCAATTTAGCCCTTTACTTTTACAAGGCTGCATGCAGGCTTAACCCAGGGATAGTATTCTAATAACCATCCCAAGGCTCAAAATTGCGACCGATATGGTCACCAA
>NC_090878.1:29241139-29243639 GCF_036669935.1 Montipora foliosa
GCTTGCCTGCCTGTCCTAGGATTTTCGAACATCTAAAAAATGGTATAATTGCCCGTTTTTAACGGATTTTTACCCTAAAAAGGTCAGCTAGAATTTTCGGGAGCCTTTTTTCTGGCTGAAAATTTCGGAAAGGTAAGTTTTAATCCCTATAATTTTCGAATCACTAGACTTTCAGCTAGGAAATCCGAACAGATAAAAAGTTTTTAGGGGATAAAAATATGCTTATATCTACCGTTTACATACTAAAATACGTTTGACAATGCTATGTTTAAGTTGTTTTGAACTATATTCCCGTTGGGTTCCCCTGGCCTATGGTCTTTAGGTAAATCCAAGTGTTTTGATTGGTGCTTTCTAGTTCAGGACTTTGCCATACGAGCCATTTCCATGGAAAAGGTTATAAGCCATGCTTTTTTTTTACATTTTGTTTATATTCTGGTGAGTATTTTCACGACTCATGCTGTGTGTTGAAGGACCCAAAAGGCAAGTCAAATACAAGTAACAACTTGGAAATATTTCAGCTCTTACTAACCGAGCAAGGGGGCCATACTGGGGAATATTGGTTGAACATTGTGGAACTAAAGATGGAGCGCAGCGAGGTCCATACAAAAATGAGCAAGGTGCAATATTCCTCAGTATGGCATGGGCAAGCTTAGTTAGAAAGTAGTTTATCATATGGTACTCGGGCCATGGTTGTTTCTTGAATTTGTGGCTTTTCAAAAACAAAAATTACACAGCTTATGACCTCTTCCAAAGAAATGGTCAGCCTAGCAAAATCCCAACCAAGAAAAAAACAAATTATCACAATGCTTACCGCAGGAGGAAAAGCCGGCAAGGCAAGCAACCTAATTAGCTCAATTATCATTCAACTACAGAAAATATTGTGGTAATCAGTGGTGGATCTAGACCTTGAGCTAAGGGTGGGCCCTTAGCCCAAGGTCTAGATCCGCCACTGATTACTACAATATTTTCTGTAGTTGAATGATAATTGAGCTAATTATGTGCCTTACTGTGAGTACAATAGTTGTGCAAAGTTTAGAAATCAGTCATGTTCAGAGATATTATTGGCACAGGATTTGGGGAAAGTGTTTTTATTGTCATTGTTGAGAGCTTACTGAACACAGGCTGACCAGGGTGCACCTCAGGCTAAATGACATACCATCATAGCTTACTAGTTATTATGAAGAGTTGTACAGTGTCACGAGAATTTGGTAAGCCTATTTATGGTTAGCTCTCACAAGCAGAAATGGTAACATGCTATTTTCAAAACAAAATAGAAAATAGAGCTAAATATTGTTACCTATTACCATTAATTATCTGAAAATAAAAGTCCTGCCTTCCACATTATGTACACAGTGTGACATTGCAAATCTTCTAATTTGCATAACTAAAAAAAATTAAACTGGAAATATCACAAGGTCGTAAATGCTATTGCCCTCATTTTTTGAATGACCTTTGGATTATAAGCTCTATAACCCAATCAATAAGACTGTAATTTTGCAGAGTGGTTAAGCATTTGAATCACAAACCCAGTGAGGGGAGTCTGAATGTATGGCAAAACCTCTGCTTCGTGTACAAAATACAGATGACATAAAATAATGGAAACAGGCGACAAGAAACAATATCGCAACAAAATATAATGTCTTGCAAACAGTGGTTAAACAATAATTATGTTACCATTTGTGTCTGGTCCCCCAAGAAGGAGCCATATTAAATTAAAGATGAACTGTTCAAGTTGAATTAAGATTGGTTATTTATAGTATTACATGAAGCAGCCATTAACCTAGCAACCTTTGTAGCTTTCTTAATTGGTGTTGATAGAAGAATCCTCCTTATAAGAAGGGTTTTCTCTCCACTAACTAAAACATTCACTAATTAGCAGGTAGTTTGAGGGCAATATTGTGTGTGTGAATGGTGAGTTGAGGAAAAATCATAGACAAAAGTTAGGGTTAGTCTGTAGAATGAGGGGGAGAAATTTACAAAGCAAACTCTCAACCCCAAAATAAGGTTAACAAATGAAACAAACTCTGTGTGAAATTAAAAACTTTAATCACAGAAACAGCCAGATAGTACATGTCTGAAAAACTCAGGAGGGAGGGATAAGCAAATATTTGACCATGAAAATTATTCAGTAGAAGTGGCCGGCTTGGCGGTGCATGATGTCTCCAAAAAGGCTTAATTGTGGTGTATGGGGCCACCTAAGCAGAAACAGCCACAAGTCCAAAAGGGACCTTGCCGAGTGCTGGAATATGACACTGACACTTTGAAAACAATATGAAACAGAAAGTTACTGTATTGATCTGTACTAATTGATTGAGTAAAAGGGCTAGATCAGCCACACATCTTTTTTTCTTTTCTTTAAATAAGCCCTCAGACCCCCAAAAATAGATGCCTGTGATCCTTGAGTGTGAAATAGTTATGCTATATTTTTTGAGTTCTCTGTGCGGTGTTGCTAGTCAAGCCTAACAATAAATACAGTCATTGTTATTTTTTAAGGGATGTT
>NC_090878.1:29251139-29253639 GCF_036669935.1 Montipora foliosa
GTTTTGTTTCTTTTATTTGAAAACTTCACTTTTAACTAGGCTATAATGTTATCTAGACTATTCTTTCTGGTTCTCCCAGGCTGAAGTCTTGGTATTGTGTGTGATGCCTGGGTGCTTCTGGGATGTGTAACATCTTTTGTTCCTTTTCTTTGAAAATTTCACTCTTAACTAGGCTATAATGTTAGCTATCCTTTCCGGTTCTCCTAGGCTGAAGTCCTGGTATTGTGTGTGATGCCTGAGTGCTTCTGGGATATAAAACATGTTTTGTTTCTTTTTATTGAAAAATTCACTTTTAAATAACTAGGCTATAATGTTATCTATCCTTTCTGGTTCTCCCAGGCTGAACTCCTGGTATTGTGTGTGATGCCTGAGTGCTTCTGGGATATATAACATGTTTTGTTTGTTTTCTTTGAAAAGTTCACCTTTAACCAGGCTATAATGTTATCTACCCTTTCTGGTTCTCCCAGGCTGAAGTCCTTGTGTTGTGTGTGATGCCTGAGTTCTTCTGGGAGATATAACATATTTTGCTTCTTTTCTTTGAGAAATACTTTTAATTAGGCTATACAGGTGTAATGTTATTTATTCTTTCTGGTTCTCCCAGGTTGAAGTCCTGGCATTGTGTGTGATGCCTGAGTGCTTCTGGGATAACAGGTTTTGTTTCCTTTCTTTGAAAATTTCACTCTTAACTAGGCTATAATGTTAGCTATCCTTTCCGGTTCTCCCAGGCTGAAGTCCTGGTATTGCATTTGTGTGATGCCTGAGTGCTTCTGGAATATAAAACATGTTTTGTTTCTTTTCATTCAAAAATTCACTTTTAAATAACTAGGCTATAATGTTATCTATCCTTTCTGGTTCTCCCAGGCTGAACTCCTGGTATTGTGATGCCTGAGTGCTTCTAGGGTATATAACATGTTTTGTTTCTTTTATTTGAAAACTTCACTTTTAACTAGGCTATAATGTTATCTAGACTATTCTTTCTGGTTCTCCCAGGCTGAAGTCTTGGTATTGTGTGTGATGCCTGGGTGCTTCTGGGATGTGTAACATCTTTTGTTCCTTTTCTTTGAAAATTTCACTCTTAACTAGGCTATAATGTTAGCTATCCTTTCCGGTTCTCCTAGGCTGAAGTCCTGGTATTGTGTGTGATGCCTGAGTGCTTCTGGGATATAAAACATGTTTTGTTTCTTTTTATTGAAAAATTCACTTTTAAATAACTAGGCTATAATGTTATCTATCATTTCTGGTTCTCCCAGGCTGAACTCCTGGTATTGTGTGTGATGCCTGAGTGCTTCTGGGATATATAACATGTTTTGTTTGTTTTCTTTGAAAAGTTCACCTTTAACCAGGCTATAATGTTATCTACCCTTTCTGGTTCTCCCAGGCTGAAGTCCTGGTGTTGTGTGTGATGCCTGAGTTCTTCTGGGAGATATAACATATTTTGTTTCTTTTCTTTGAGAAATACTTTTAATTAGGCTATACAGGTGTAATGTTATTTATTCTTTCTGGTTCTCCCAGGCTGAAGTCCTGGCATTGTGTGTGATGCCTGAGTGCTTCTGGGATAACAGGTTTTGTTTCCTTTCATTGAAAAATTCGCTTTTGACTAGGCTATAATGTTATTTATTCTTTCTGGTTCACCCAGGCTGAAGTCCTGGCATTGTGTGTGATGCTTGAGTGCTTCTGGGATGTGTCACATCTTTTGTTCCTTTTCTTTGAAAATTTCACTCTTAACTACAGTGCCGCTCGGAGATAAGCGAACAACGCAGAAGCAAAATGAACGCACGCGATATGCGTATACGCGTTTTTTTTTACGCGTCTAAAATTGCGTATCGTATACGCGTTTGTGCCTTTGTTATTCATAACCATAATTTTGCTTTTCCAGTATTGTTTGCGGAACAAAAGAATAATTATATTGCGTGACTGCCGACAAGTCAAAAATTTGCATATGGTATGTGGCTTTGATTTCTGTCAATTTCGATCCGCATATGCCGCCGATGAAAGCATCCACAGGGCATTATTTCGAAGTTTAGTACCCTTTACATGCAGCAAAGGTCTCGAGAGACGAGAGAAATTAAATCAGCAAATTATGACCCGAAAAACCGAAGACATGAATTTTTTTCAGTGTTTGCCGTGACGCGGTATTTACAGCTACTTCACCGTGACTTTTTGCCGACGCGTGCAAAGTCCAATAATTCCTCGTAGAAAAATCAACTAAATTCGATTGGCATATCATAGAAAGTTTTTAAAAAATCTTTTCTTTGTACTGAGAGCATTTCACCGTTTGAATCAGTGAATTATGTCCCGAATCACATCACGATGGCCTCTCGCCGGCGCGTGCCCAAAATTAACCCGATAATTTTCCTTGCAGAAAAATCAAATAAATGTGATCAGCGCATCATTGAGCCATTGAAGAAAAAAATTGTGTCTGAAGTGAAAGCATTGTACCCGTTGAAATCAGAAAATCGTATCCAACAGGACCAGAGATGTGGATATTACATGATAAACA
>NC_090878.1:29263639-29281139 GCF_036669935.1 Montipora foliosa
TAGACCTCCAAATAAATTGATACTGAATAAACATGAGATACTCACCGGAGCGTCTCTACCGCTATTCCACGAGGGTGTTTGGGACAGCCCGCGTTGATCTGAGCATCTGGGACTTAACAGCATCAAAATAGACCTATGTCCTTTCGGCTCTTATTTCGCTCTTTGCATTTTCTTGCACTGGTATTTGCAACTATTAGCTTAGTGTGTTTTGGTGTTCAAGAAAAAAAAAAAGTTGGGAAAAATAACTGTTTCGGTGTTCCGGTGTTCCACTGTTTTGTGGTTTAGTAATGCCCAAAAAAAGCGGTGGGCAATTTCACAGATGGCTTTTCGGGACTTTTGAGAAATGGGCTCCTGGTCCGCTCGCCGAGATCTCGACCTGAGCTGGCAATCGTCTCTAAAAAACATTTTCATGAACGCTCCATTTACCGTCAGCCTTGCTGCTTGATCACAGTTTATTTTTGGATTTGTTAGTTCTAGACTCATCTCACACAGCTTAAGGACGTTCGCGCTAATTGTTTGTGCGCAACGTTACTGCGCAGGTAACGCGCCTGTAATATGTCACGCATTACTTCGAGCATTGGTGAAGTTGAGGTTTTAAAACCTTTGCAAAAATAAGTCTTGCACAGCGTTGGATCAGAGAAGATCGTGATCAGTCAAAATTGATTAAAAAATATATATGAAAGTCAAGAAGACTACTGTAGACTGATATTCGCGTTGTTTTATCAGTCGTGCACTAGTCTACTTGACTTTCATAAATATTTTTCAAGCATTAGTTAAAATAACATGGCGACAAAAACGCCAGGGAAAAATTCCAGGCCTGCAAAAGAATGGCACATTTATTTCCGAATCATCGTGAAACGTGAAAGAGAAGTGAGCGGGAGGGTGGAAAAGCTCTGGAAAAGGTAGCTGATCGAGTAGTAGCAGAAAGGTTGGAAAACTCGAGGACGAAACGTTGCATATATTTAATGGGGCAACTTTTTAAAAATGTTTTTATTACCCTACGAACTTAAGTTCAAAATAAATGCATGTTTTTGAAGCTCTTTTCCTTTATTTTCTTGAAAATAGAGCAGTATTTTCGTCCTCGCCCGCTTAAATAGTGCAGACCTGCGTGGAAACAACCAGCGACCAAATTTCACAAAAACCACACTCCAGAAGATGAGCATGACGGCAATGGAGAGATACCGGTATTATACAAAATACTAACCAAATGAAGATGACGACTGCTTAAAACTTCGTTGCTATGCTCGAAAAAGATTTTTTGGGGGGTAAAAACCTTTCATCCCTTCAACGATCGATCCCCTCTTGGGTTCCAGTCCTTCCCCGACAGGTCATGCAAAAACGTGAAAAGCGAAATTTTCCAAGAGCTTTGCAAAATCACATCGATTTTACTAGTTTAGATCGTCGGTGATCCCTATGATTTTAATAATGAATCACTTAACTTACTATCTACAAAATATGATGAAATGAAAAAATTCCCACCGTAGGAAGTTTTTAACATTTTCTTTCCTCGTGCCATTGAATTCTGGTAGTGATTGCATCTGGTAGAGCTTACGAAAACGCTCGTCGAGGATGAACTCTACTGTTTACGACATCCCTAGCGGCATGCAGTTATCTAAAAATCCCACTCCTAAAAACCTATGCACGGAAATCTTCACTCTAACCATAGGCAGCCCAAGCTCGCGTCACTACAGACAGCCGTTGAGAATTTAAACGAGTTATAAGACTTTGTATGGGAAATAAAATACAGTCGATTATGAAGCCTAAAAAATGCTCAGTTTAATGTTCATTCAATAAAATGAATCAAAATGACGCACCTCTGGTGTATTCTTGTGCCTTTTGGAGCTTATTACACCATTTAGGGAATTCTGTGTTTTTGCGAACCTCCGTGAATGTTTCGTTGTCAAAAAACCTCACGCACTTGGCTGGAAATGAGCATTTTCTGCTTCTATTTCCACGATAGCTGATGAATTTAAGTGCTACTGATCGCCGCACAAGACACGGAGCTTGGGTCCGAGGTCAAATTAACTCCACCCGATGAGGCACAGTCATTACAACACTTGCCCCATCCCCACAGCGGCTTCTCGTAACCATGGAGCTTTAGCTTTGCGTGAAAAAATCTTGGCTGGGATGGATTTTCAAGTCGCAAACCGCCTTTGAGCTGACAACGGTTGAAATCTTAGTGTGCAGCCTTGACTTCGTCTTAGAACATTGAAAACATTGAAAACACAGAATTCCCTAAACGGTGTAATAAGCTCCAAAAGGCGGAAGAATACACCAGAGGTGCGTCATTTTGATTCATTTTATTGAATGAACGTTAAACTGAGCATTTTTTAGGCTTCATAATCGACTGTATTTTATTTCCCATACAAAGTCTTATAACTCGTTTAAATTCTCAATGGCTGTCTGTAGTGACGCGAGCTTGGGCTGCCTATGCTCTAACAGTTTATTTTTATGATTTTCAATGGATGAGCAGATAAGGCTACATCTCGCTGTTATGACCGAAATTAAGGCATTTTTCCACTGCCATTTTCTCCGAAACAAAGTCGGTGACCCCCAAGTTTTTTTTCATTTTTGGACTAAGTACTTTATGACCTAACTCTAGGCGAGAAATGAAGAAAATCTCATCGTAGGAAGATTTTGACGCGAACGTCCTTAAACGGGCCTTTATTTCGAATTAAAAAATACGTACATCTCTTATCATTTTCTTGACTTTGAAGGAAATCTTGATCGGTTGCCGAAGTTACCTTTTGACTTTTAAAGGGTATATGACAATTTGACAAAACACATCCTGCCGTTTTTGTTATTGTGAAGGCCTGGCAAAACGAGGAAACATGTTTCCAAAAAGATGCGTAGTGCGCATGAGACGTTTACTGTATACACTTTCAATGTCACAGCTGGAGAGGACTGTGAATGTACGCGCGAGACTACGCAGTTATTCATGTAAAACTGTTGCAGCACAACCTTATGGTTACAATTTCCACGAGGCTTACAATTCCAACAGCTGAAATTAAATCATGCCCAGGGAATAATCCGGTTCTTTCAGATTTTCTTACATGCCCAGGCATCGTTGGCTCTCTAGGGACAGAAAAATGGTTTCTATTTTTTTCAACTCGTCCCTGATTCCTGCTATGGTAGACGGTCATTCCCGACCTATTCTCAAGTTTTATAATTCACAATTGAACGTACTTCCCTTTAATCCAGAAAAATCAGTGGAAAGGACGCCTGAGATTCTTTCTGACACTTAAAGAGCATTCTGAATTATCGGGAGACGGTGAAACCGTTGATGGTCTTGGATTTTCCCGACATATAAGAAATATCGTCAGAATCCTTTGTAATCGTGTTACTGAAACACGGAGAGTGCTTTTTCTCATCACTATTTTAAGGGCTGGCGTCAATGTACATCTTTAAATATAGATTATTACATGTTAAGAGCCTCTAATCGTTTTTATTCACGAGTTTTTAATACCATATAGCAAACGAGCGAGTGTTCGAGCGAGTGAGCGATATGGTATTAAAGACGAGTGAATAAAAACGATATCTGGCTCTTAACATGTAATAATTTGTTTATTACATATTACATACTTGAAAAAAATCAAGCCACCAAGTTGAAGTACAAGAAAGTTGCATTTAATAATAGTGTATGAATGTAAATACTTCCCGCCAAATTCGACGCCAGGCGTCAGCTAAAATATAATGTGCAACCCGACTGGTCCAACCAAATTATTACAGTCTATTTGATTGGACAATTCAAACCGTGAAGTGAAATGATATCATATCACTTCACGGGTATCATTTTTAGTCACGGCTTTATCACACTGATATCCATATATAATATGTAATATGTAATAATTATTTTATACCATTCCTCTAATTAACTTAGCGCCCTCAGATGATGACATGATTCCGTGAAAGTTGACGCCTCAAACGATTTGCGATGATAGATTGACGGAATACAATGGGAATGAAATGTTGCAAGGAACTGGGCATCCAGCTGAGATACCGGAGTTTTACTCAGATTTCTCAGCTGGATGATCCAGCCTTTTTTTAGTTGCTAAGAGCGTGCGGCTCGTTATATGATTTGACCCGATTCGTTATTCGTATCTTCGTAGCAAACATTTTATACAGAGTGTAGGTTGTTTTGGCAGGTTATCGTAAGCAAACAGTATTCGCGGAGAAAAAGGGTTTGACGTAGAGTTGAGCTTTCAGTTTTCGACGGATGTACAGCAATGCAAAACCATGCCCACAACCTCCCAAACCGATATCTTGTGCATAGATGCCTTGCTCATCCAGCCATGTCTATGGAGCACGAAGTCTGTTTAGTTTGTACTTGAAATAAATTCTATGGAGAACGTCTTCACTTCACATTCTCTACATATTTTCATAAGGCAATTTATTCCAATGCAATCCTCTAAATGCTTGATGCATGTTCTAACAGTCTTGTGGCTTGAAAATTTTATTCCACACGGAGTTGAAGCGCCTGTATTCTGACCCAAAGGCCTTCAAGTCGACCCAAGCTGCGAGAGCGATTTTTCCGTCGATTAGCGACCAATTGTAACTTGTAAAGTTACGACCGAGTTTAAGAAGTTTGTTGGGGAAAAGATGCACTTGCTCGGTCAGGCGGTGGGTTGTAAAAACTTTTTGTTAGATGCTACAAAGGACTCTACAAAGGACTAATAAAAGATATGCAGCAACAGAGAAACTTTGTATTGATATTTTTTGTCCGGAATAAAGGGAACTCATGAAGATGGGTAAGTCTTATTTAAAGAAGAAAACGTCCATAGGTTAATTTACCTTCAGAGAGAATGTGGTCAAGTTTTTAATGAGCTCTTTAGCTTCGAGAAGAACTATATTTTGAAATTGCACATTACTTAAGTAATCTACATTCGTTTTCAGGTGATGGAAATGTGGTTCCGGTGGTGATGGGGGGTGCTGACTATATTAAGCTGGCCATTCCTGGGTCCTATATCAACGTCATGGACTTCAAAACTGTTAAACAATTGGCAGAGTACCTTCAGTATCTAGACAAAAATAATACCGCTTATAATGAGTATTTTACGTGGAGACTTAAGTACAAAGTATATCAGGATCTTTTATCATTTTGTGCTGTTTGTAGACACTTTTATCCCGATAATCTGCCAGAAACAAAAGTGTACCAGGACCTCACAGAATACTGGTCGCAGAAAGGTAAATGTAACCAGAAGGATCAATTTGTTATAAATATGTTGAACAATTGAACCTCAGTTCAATCAGTGTGTTTTTATTTCATTAAAGGGAAAGTATGGTCTAGAGAAAGTTTCTCTAAATAGGCCAGTTTCGTATTCTAACGGTTGTACTGGATCTAGCATGAAATGGAGGCAAATGCGGGCAAATTAATTTGCATTTGAAGAGATTTTGCCCGCATTAGCCTCATTCCTTCCTAGATCCAGTCCAGCCGTGAGAATTCGAAAATGGTCTATTACGAAAACTTTACCCCAGGAATTCGAAAATAATTGCCGTTTTGTCCAGTTCCCTGTTAAAATGTGACAAGAGCAATCTGAAGTTGCCTCTTCCGTGACTTGGAGAGCGCCATCTTGGATATGATGTGTTATGACGTAGCAATAGTCAACAAACGTGTTCGACCTTACCAAGTTCTTCGATCCTCGATCACTTTCTCATTCTGCTTCGAGAAATTAAAATGTAAGATGAACTATTGTAAACCGTCTTGTGGTTCAATAGGTAGTAAGCCATGTAGGCCATAACTGCGACAGAAGCTTGAGTCATTTAATACTTACAAATTTTCTAGTCAATTAAACTAGGCGGCAAAAATCAGCCAGGGCAAATGTAAACGAGACAAAAACTTTGAACATGCGACAAAGAAATATTCGACAAGCGTACCTTTTTCACTTTCTTCCTTCAGCGACAGCCTTTTTTGGTGCTTCAGCAAACGTATTTGTTTTTTTTCATATGGGGAAGCGTTTAATTTAGAATAAGCCGACGAAACTTTCAGATGTTGGCCAATACACGCCGCAAGGCTTTTTCACATCAACAATTGCTGCTGTTGGGGTGTACGCTTTCGAGGGGAATGAAAGTAGACACATGTCTAGACTTGAAATTACATACTGTATAAAAAAAAATCGAAGCTTACACCGGAAAATTAAAATTGAAAGAAAAGTTGGCCGGCGAAAATAAAACGTGGATAGATTCCTCAAACGTGAAAACCTGACTGCTATATTATCTGTTCAGGTCTGTCATTTTACCAAGGAGGACTTCAAGAGGGATCTTCAGGTATATGAATATTGCAATTGGTCTTGGTGACATTCGCTTCATACCGAAATCTCAGTCAACTAGTCCAAAATATCATTATATTAGAGCGAGAATATTAACGACCACGAGGTAAATCTGTTCAGAGGTGGAGCCAATATCAATACAATTTAGCCTCTGGATTATAAGATTCAGGTCTACAAAGTATTGCTCTCCTCGCGTGTGTTTTCCTTCTTTACATCAAGGACATTTGGTCATCTGGAGAAATCCTTGACTATTGCTACGTCATAGCCTCGTTTGCATTCACAAAAACAAAGATGTCGGATTTCAATTTAAATTTGCCTATTTTTGAAGCGTTATTCTTAGCTATTTAAACACATTTAGTCCAAATGAGTGGACAAGTATGACAATACAGGTAAAGAACTTTCCATTCAGAGAAACGTTTTCTAGACCGTACTTTCCCTTTAAGTGTCAGCCTGACATGGCGCTAAAAGAACGACTAAGTGGGGACACTGGGCGTTTTCTATTTATCAAGAAATTCCGGAAATTCCGGTTGGGATGTAAATGGAACACACATTTGTGGTTCGTTCCACTGGAAAATTTCCGGAATAAACGGAACTTCTGAAAATTCTGAAAAGGTAGTCCTGTTTTCCCGTTTGCTATTCATGGCCACATTTTTAAATTTTGGTGTGTAAAATCGCAATCACTGGGCGGCGAACGGACCTGAGTTAAATGGAACATGTTTTTCACCCGATGGAAATTTCCACCGAAATTTCCGGAAATGTTTTGTAAATTTTTTGTAAATATGTGGGATTGATTATGCTAGAACATGGCGTACAAGCAGTTCACAGTCTTCAAATTCTTTTTGGAATGAGGTTAATAAAAAAAATTCTGAGTAAATTCAAGAGTTGCAGAGGCCTCTCGCTTACATATTGCGATGTTCTTGTTGGATCTTTAGAGGCGGAGATGGATCTATTTAATTATATTGTAATTTTGGGAAAATCTTTCTTGTGGACTTGCTGATGTAGAGAAACATTACCTTCTTTGTGCCATTTCATAAGAATTTTGATGATTAAATATGTAACTGAAAACATATGTATTTCAAAACGAATAAAACGAATTTGTTGAAAGAAAAATGGAAGATTTTTGAGGAAAAAATTTTAACTAATAATTAGGCAACACTATCATTAAGGAAATTGTTAAGTTAAACAAGTATGTAGACAAGAATTGTTAATTTTTTTCCTTTTCTTTAATTAATTTAATATGGTGTCATTATTAACTTTTATAAACCAAACTTTATTTACTGTTCTGTAGTTTAATTGTTGATAAAAATAGTAATAAAAAAAATAAAAATAAAAAATAAAAAAAGTTCAGTCTTCCATTTTACGTAATGTGAAAGGATATTATTAATTCAATAGCATCAATGTTTAAGGGCTTGGACCTTATTATCGCAAGCAGATGAAGCCATGTCAAATACTTAAGTGAGCAAAGTATTTTCGCCTGCAGAAGTCATGCTCCGAAAGTCACACATGGCATGTATATATAGAATACTTCATGGAAAGTGCACGCATATGGTGTTTACGCACGAGTTGTGGCGTATCAGAAATCGAACAAGTGAGCGAAGCGAACGAGTGAGATTTCTGATACAAAACAACGAGTGTGTAAACACCGTACAAAGCACTTTCCATGTGGTATTATGTTTGTTATATACCTTCATACTGAGATTGAACACCCTCCTTAAATTATGACAAGCTTTATTTAAACAAATGTGGTCAAAATCACTGAAAGAAAGCAGCTTCGTAAAAAGCGAAAAAGCTCAAATAAAATCCAAAACTTATGAAATAAAGTTGGCTTATCTGAATTCTCCTCCATCTTCACGTCTGACAGAGCGAATAAATTCTGCTAGATATCTGTCGAGGTCCTCTGGAGTAATTGCTAACAACTCTCGCTCTTCCTTTTTTTCGCCTCTTAAAAAATCGTTTAAAAGTTTTACGTCTTGCGTAGTTTTTCCTTGTGTGTTTTTGTTTTCAAGACTTTCGACGTTCTCTTCTACCGAAGAATCGTGGATAACGAAACGCTTTTCACTCATGGCTTTCGTCGAGACAGGAACTTTCAACATTAACGATGGAAGAAATGCGAATAAAAACTATTTACTCTCTTCAGACTTGCAAAGCGATGGCTTGTGCGGTGTACGAACCGCGCCAACCAGCATTGAATGAAAACTTCAACTTGCTGTACGGCTCACACGTGAAAAAACATGATACGCGGCTCCCGATTGGACGTATCGCTTTTCTCACATGTGGGAAAAGCGATACGCGACATTTGATTGGTTTACATCGGTTTGCGAACGAAAATTTACTCTGCGGCTTTTCACTGTGTAAATCTTAGTATGTGTATAGTAAAGTGTAACACAATACCATTTCTTGTGTTACAGTTGAATATCCTACCTTTGGGAAAACGGTACTATTTCTTTTCTACTTAATCCTGTAGATTGATAGATGTTTCATATTAAAGTTTACACAGTTAGAAATCCTGTACACATCGTGTATTCCATTTTTCAACAGTCTGCCATCCAAGCATGATCTACCATCGCAACAGAAAGAAATATAATATCATAGCGTTTACAGCGCGCTCTGATTGGCTGCTTGAACTTCGGATATCCTTTGCTATTCACCTCCGAGCAACTCGCGCGGGATTTGCCTAAAAAAATATAAGGTGGTGGATATTTACCTCGGCGCTTCGCGGCTCGGTAAATATCCACCACTAGCCACCTCCACTTCTGTGAATAACTGCTAAATATTTTCAGTGAAAAGCTGTGGTAAACCGTGTAGACCGTTTCATATAAATGTTATAAATGTGTAACCAGAACAAATTTGTTCAGTTTTGAATCTCATTACTGGGTTGCAAATCCAGTCGGCATCTGTGTTTCATTTCTCCGGTTTCTGGAATCTTAAAAACGGCGAGTAATGGACTTCGACAAGAATCTTTCCCCCGTCGAGTCGGGTATTGGCGACTGGAACGAGGCACGAAAGATGGCAGTCACACCGAAAGTGTGCTCGTAGTATCTTGTCAGTGCCGCAGCCTCAGCGGTGGTTAAAATATACAGTTAAGTCTATTTGAAATGCCTGACGAATCATCTAAGAAAAAGGGAACCGCGGAAAAGGGTAGGAAACGAACAAGAGAGGGAAGCTCGCAAACGGATGAAGAAGACGCGTCCGACCAACATCACAAGCATGGATTCAAGAAGTGCCTCGAGGCTACAAACTCGAGGCTCTCCGGTATTGAAGAGAAACTCAACACTCTATTAGCTATACTGCCCGAGCTGGAAAATTATAATCAGAGGATTACTCTTCTTGAAGAAGAAAATAAAGCCCTCCAAACGAGTTTGGAAAACTCACAAGCAGAGATAGAAGACCTAAGAGCCCTCGTTGATGGTGTTAATCTTAAGCAAGAAGAAGCTAACACTTCTAGCGAACGCATCGAGCATGAAATCAAAGAGCTGCACCGCCGACATGTTAAACTCGAATGTCACAGTCGTAGAGGAAACTTGAAGTTCTTTGGAATAAAGGAACGTGAAAACGAAACAAACAATGACACTGAACTCGCCCTAAGAGAATTCATGCGTACGAAGCTAAAGATTCTTCCAGTCGACGAAAAAAACATTCATTTTGACAGAGTTCACAGAATTACGTCGCGCCATTCACAATCAAATGGGCGAAGTCTTAAACCAAGACCGATCATAGTTAGGATGACGGTTTTTCAAGGTAAATTTCTTATTAAATCCTTCATCAAAAATCTCCCAAGAGGTACCGGATTTGGAATATCCGACGATTTTCCTAAAGAAGTTGACGAGTTAAGAAAGTTGTTATATCCGATACTAAAGGCGGCCAAGCGCGAGAAGAAAAATGCATACTTCAACGTTGAAAAGTTGATCATCGACGGTGCTCTTTACCGTGGTGAAGAAACATCTCAATTTTCTTTCTATGGGCGTTTAATGAACAATTAAGCTAAAATAAAAGTTAAAATGCAGTTTAGTTTATTTATTTATTTTTTTTTTCTACGGAACCACCTACTTGAGAGCTGCAGCTTTCCACTTTCTATATCCACTCAAAATGCCGTACAAAGCTTTAGGTAAGTCTGTAATAGTTATGTGTTTCTGTATGTGTTTTCGCATGTGCTTTCGTTTTAGCTTTCTATCCTTTTATGTTTTTATGTTTGTTTCGATGCTAACGAGGTAATAAGAATGTCAAGAATCAAGCCTGGCCACAAATATCAACCGCACTGTGAGCATAATTCTAAAAAAACTATTTTTATTATTTCTTGGATACCCCGTCTATCCTGTTATTAGAAATCAAATGTATAAACTGTTATCACTTAACGTTAGAGGGCTAAACAGTTCGAGAAAGCGAAGACAAGTTTTTCGTTGGTTGCACCAACAGGAATCGGATATAATTTTCTTGCAAGAAACTTATTCCTCGCCGGAATCCATCAAAAGATGGGAAACGGAATGGGGAGGCAAAATCGTGTCCGGTCATGGCTCCTCTCATAGTAGAGGAGTCATGATTTGATTCAAACCACGTCTTGACGCTGACTTCAAAAAAATTAATGCGGATAATTCTGGCAGATGTATTTTAGCCGAGACTATTATTGATGGTACGAGAGTGGTTTTAGTAAACATTTACGCACCGAATGATACAACCCAACAAGTTGTTTTCCTCAGGGACGTTTCAAAATAATTTCTAATCCTTACGCTAATGACAACTTGGTGCTGGGAGGTGATTTTAACTGTACAATTAGCACTTCAGACAAAAAAGGCGGTAGACCGATAGCAAAAAAGCCTCTCTCGACGAGCTTCAGTCGTTAATCAAAACACATAATTTACTTGATTCCTGGCGTTTCAAGAATCCAGATCAATCAGGCTTTACATGGGCTAACCCGTCAATGAAAATACAGTGTAAACTTGACTACTTCTTTATTTCAAAGCAGCAAAAAGATCACGTAAAGGATTGCAAAATACTTCCAACCATTTATTCAGATCACTCCGCCGTCGCTCTCTCCATGTCTTTCAACGAAAGTGAACTCCCTCGAGGGCCAGGGTTTTGGAACTTTAACAACTCCTTGCTGTCAGATACTAATTACGTGGAACTGTTAACATTTAAAATTCCAATGTTTGCAAAAAAGCATGAACAAGTCAACGACAAAGGGTTGTACTGGGAAATTCGTGCTTTTACAATAGCTTTTTCAAAGAAGAAAGCTAAACGAAAACGTGACGAAGAATCAATTCTTTTGTCAGAAATGATGAGATTGCAAATCAAACTCCAGGCGTCATACAGCGATTCTCTTAAGACTGAGCTGGGGAGAATAAAATTCAAGCTTTCCAAAATTGCGGGTATTAAAACATGAGGAGCAATCGTGCGCAGTAGAGCGCGTTGGTACGAGCATGGTAAGAGGAACAGTAAATACTTTTATAACTTAGAAAAAAGGAACCAAAAAAAGAAACATATAACGTCCTTAGTTAATAATGAAGGTGACAAAATCACAAACCCGAAGGACATCCTGGAGGAAGAAGAACGCTTTTTCGAAGAGATTTACACATCAAGAAATATGGACCTCAACTGCTCAACTTTCAATGAGTTCTTTGAAACAGAAAATGCATTATCAGAAGAAATCACGAAAACGTGCGAAGGTGTCATGTCGGTTCAGGAGTGTGAGCTTGCATTAAAAGCTATGGAAAACAATAAAACTCCCGGCACGGACGGACTAACGCCTGAATTCTATCGCTATTTTTGGAACTTGCTCGGTTCATTTATGGTAAGTAGCTTTAATTACGCCTTTCGAAACGGAACTCTTTCTATCTCTCAACGTCAAGGGATTATTTCCTTCATTGCGAAGAAGAAGAAGAATACCGAATATTTAAAAAACTGGCGGCCTGTATCTTTACTGAATGTAGACTATAAAATAGCAACGAAGACCATTGGTCTGCGCTTAGAGAAGATCTTGCCGGACTTAATTCATCCCTGTCAATCTGGATATGTTAAAGGAAGGTTCATTGGAGAAAGTATTAGGTTAATAGCACATACAATGCATTTCACTAAAGCGAAGAATATTCCAGGGGTATCCGTGTTTTTGGATTTTGAGAAAGCGTTTGACTCGATTGAGTGGAATTTTATTCATAGATGCCTCGAAACGTTTTATTTCGGTCTTGACCTCCGACAATGGATAAAAGTGTTTTATACAGATATCTCTAGTTGTGTTCTGCATAACGGATACGGCTCAAAACATTTTCATCTAGAACGCAGGGTGCGTCAAGGTTGCCCACTTTCCGGCACATTATTCGTTATTGCTATTGAGTTACTCGCACAACGTATTAGACGCTCAAAAGAAATAAAAGGTATTCCAATAGATGAATATAATGAGGTTAAACTTTCGCAATATGCAGACGACACAACTGTACTTCTTTCTGATGTCCAGTCACTGTCAAGGTTATTTGATTTATTATCGCTTTTTGAAAGGTGCTGGTCTAAAACTAAATCAAGCAAAATCTGAAATGTTATGGCTTGGCTCTATGCGTAACAGAAAAGACACCATACATGATCTCCAATTGAGCGCCGAGCCAGTTTACGCGCTTGGCGCGCATTTTACATATGATCTAGAAGCGTCTGAAAAGAAAAATTTTTTTGACAAATTAGGATCTTTAAAGAAAACATTGAATATGTGGTCCCAAAGAGACCTCTCCATCGCTGGCAGGATAAATATAATTAAGACATTAGCACTTTCAAAACTTGTGTTTATCTGCAGTGTCATGAATACCCCTAAAGAATTCAGTAAAGAAGTAGACAAGATTACGTTCGACTTTATTTGGGATCACAAGCCCGCCAAAATAAAAAAGACTACCCTTATCAAGCAAAAAACAGCTGGTGGCCTGGACATGAAGGATTTTTCTCTCTTCGACAAAGTGCTTAAGTTAAATTGGGTGAAACGGTTATGCTCTAACTCAAATGCCCCAAGGCAGTACATACCTAAATTGCTGCCAGCCGATGTTGGCGGTACAGAACTGTTTAAATGTAATTATGATTATAATCTCCTTGACTTAAACAACCATCTTCCTGCTCTCTACAAACAAATCATTTTCTACTGGCAGGACATCGCAACGGCCACACCTAAAAATAAAAATGAGGTTCTCTCGCAGCCAATCTGGAATAACCGATTTTTAACTGTGAATAAGAAAATGGTATTCTTTCCTCATTGGTATCAGGCAGGAATAAAACAAATCTCGGATCTTTTTGACTCCTGTGAGGGCCATTTCCTCCCATTTAATTCTTTTTGCAGTAAATTCAATGTAAAATGTAGCTTTTTACAATATTATAGCATTCTCTCTTCTATTCCCCAAAATTTGAAGAAACTATTGCAAGAATGTTCCAAAGACTCGGTCATGCTGCCCACCTCAATCTGTTCACTGTCATGTAAGGCAATATACAGTATCCTACTTTACGTTGAAGATCTACCTCCACCAACCTCTGAGAAAAAAACTTTTAGCGTCTGGCGTCGAGAAAAGTGACTTGTCTAAAATCTACCTCCTACCATATAAAGCCACAAGAGAAATTAAATTGACGATGTTCCAATACAAAATCATTCACCGAATTTTACCAACGAATAGCTTGTTATATAAAATGAAAAAAGTTGCCTCGCCCTTCTGTCCCTTTTGTCCTTCTGAGTGTCAGACCCTGTGGCATTTGTTTGTAAACTGCAAGCACGCAATTTCCTTTTGGGATGGATTCCAGGAGTGGTACTCAACCTCTAGTAATACGAAACTGCTTCTGTCAGAACTGGAGGTTATGTTCGGAATTATTCGCTGTCACAACTACTGTTTGGCCCTCAACCATCTTATTATTTTAGGTAAATATTTCTTATATGTTAACGCTTTAAATACCATAAAATACAATTTCGATGATTTTGCCTCACTTGTGCTCGAAAAAATTAATATAGAAAAATATATTGCAGCCACTTGTAATAAGGAGAAAGAATTTAGGAACAAATGGAAATTTTTTTCTGTCCTTATAAAATTACATTGTGTCCTTCTACTTCTCAGCTTCTGTATTTTGATTTTCTTGCTATATATTTATTTAACAACCTATTAAATTCTAGAAAACCAATACCCTACATAGTGGAAGTAACAAACAAAATTCTTATTAGTGACTCGAACAATTAATACGTAAACAATTACGTTGTAAACAGATCAACTATAATTCCATTTGACTAGTGTTATGGTATTGTAACATGTATCGTATGTAGTGCAAGTATTGTGTAAGAAGTAAGTACAAGTGTAAGTCATGTAAAAAAAAAAAAAAATGGTTGGTGCTCTGCTTTTGAAAAACTCAGGCTGAACCCTGAAAATATAAAGCTAATGAAAACGACACCTGTTATTAATTAATGAAAAACAATTCTGTATTTTCACTCTTTAAGTGCAAAACTAGTCCATTGTTTGTCAAAAAAAAAATAAATAAGTGAGCTGCATTTCTAATATTTTACCAAGTATGGTGTTACGTACAACTCTGAAACCAAATGGAACATTCTCTGGTAACTTATGGGTTCTAAAAAGACAGAGAAGGAATCGAACACCTTAAGTGGATCTGGGATGTCTGTTGTCTGGCTGTTTGTGTTTATTTGTATTCAACTGTGCACAGTCTTCAGATTAAAAAAGAATAGTTGAAAATGTGACAGCCAAGAATTATTTGAAAGAAAGCTTGTCGTCTATTTTGTGCTTCATTATTCAAGGAAAAAGTCTTTTTTAGGAAAGGGTTTGATCCTGAAATTCATTTTGTTGGGTTTATTGTCTTCACGCACGCAATGAAATAGGAAGGGTTTTTTGCCTCAAATAGCAAATATGTTGTTTTGTTTCAATAAGTTTTTCTCTGGGAAAGGTGGCCTTTATAGATGGCTTTCATAATGACGTCATCAAATTCTCAAAACAAAATCTCAAGGTGTTTTGCAAGTTTCCAGTTACATGACGTCTTTCCTTTAGAGAATACATCGTTTTGAATTTATGAAATGTCACCTTGCGTGACATTCTGATACAAAATTATTTGGTTCAAAAAAATGTTTGTGCCTATGAATCTTAGCAGTCTGAGCGTTTCAAGTACGTTAGGAGATGTGTTCATACACATTTACTTTATTTCATGAGCGAAAGGTAAGCGCTTTCATCGCTAAAGAAATTCCAGATGTTCGTGTTGATCTCTGACCGCCATATTGGTGCAAATAGTGGTGCACCAACACGGCGGCTCCATACAAAACTCTATAAAGTCGCATGAAACACTTCGGCAAATAACTCAGAAACGATGAGCCGCACAGATCTGAGAATTGGTGAGGTGATTTATGAATGTGTCTCCTACAAAACCTTCCACGTTTTTGGCTTATTTCATTGAACGGTTTCGATTTTTATTTGTCGCGTGACAATGAAAACAATCCCCCCCCCCCTTCCTCTTCTCCCTAAGCAATATTGAGACAGACAGCAGCATTTCTGAATGTTTCCGGATTCCAATCAACATTGAAAGGGGCAAGGGGGGCTGTATATATGCTCTTTATTTCAAACCATTTTAGTTCAAGTGTCCAGAGACTTTTGTCCAGGATCCTGGACAAAATGTCTTGGGTATACTTTTTGAAATGAGCGCAAAAACTTTAAACCAAAGCCTCTCGTTATTCCTCCTCCCTCTCCCAAGCAATGTTGAATCCGACTGCAGCATTTCTGAATGTTTCTCGGATTCAATCAGCATTGAAAGTGGTGTATAATAATGATTATGTAATGCGAAGTGTTAAGCATCTACCCCATATAAACCATGTGAGCGTTAGCCCTGCTGATGGAAATTCCATTTCACTTCACATTACACTCTAATCAGTTAAGTCTGTTCAAATATAAGTGCTACACGGCCAACGTTTGCAAAAACGTAATCCTTCCTTGTACTCGTACATGTTCATTGCCGTGACTTTAACATCGTCAGCTCCCACGGCCTGCTCCCGTCTGACCTTGTAGCTCAGTCAGTAGAGCAGCGGTGATCTAACCCGAAGGTCGTGGGTTCAATTCCCACCCTGGTCAGAGTTTTTCTCTGTCTTTGTGTGGGCCATTTCCATCAGTAGGGCTAACGCTCACATGGTTTATACGGGGTAGATACTTAGCACTTCAAATATAAGTGCTACACGGCCAACATTTGCAAAAACGTAATCCGTCCTTGTATTCACATAAAATACTATTTACAGTTGTTTGCTCAGCGAGCTAGCCGATGAATGGGTGTGAGGCTGCCGGTGACCTTGTATTGATACAGCCCTTACTGCTTGTAACATGTAAATTTGTGTTGTGTTAATTCTAATTAGTCCATATTTAACAACATTACAAAAGCACTGACGTTTGTATCAAAACAGGGTCGCCGGCAGCCTCGCCTCCATTCTTAGGCCAGGTAACTTAGCTGCAACTGTAAAATGGTCTATTCTCATGCTTAACACAGGAATTTTTAGTTTTTGTGCAAACTCTTTCTCTATTTGTTAGCAATCATCGTTTCGTGTGACGCGTTATAAATATTTGTTCACAAAATGTTTCCGAATCGTCAAGTATCACCACAGAAGACAAGAACATCATTCTAAAAGCTTATTCTACGCAAAAAATAGGTTCTGGAGGTAGTTTTGAGAGTGTAAATCAAGTTTACAGCTGACAGTCCACGAGTCGAACGCATGGAATATTCAATCAAGTAAACACAACAGAAAGACGCTAACCTCATTTTTACATGAAAATCCTTTACTATTGCCGTAAAAACTATCCATATATCTTTTCTAGGCTCTAAAGAAGCTCTCTATGTATTTTTTTCTGTGATTTCAAATAAAAATTCCCTGGATTTCACCCCCTTCGGTGCGAGCCATTTCTGCTCGCTCGATGTCGATTTTCAGAATATCACATTATCATGTCATCTCAATCGATTCTAATAAAAACTGGTCAGTGATTGATTGGTTAACATCCTAGACATCCATTCTGCCAAATTTGGAAAGAAACGGAAGTAACGCCAATTTTTTTTAGGATTTTACGAATTTCCAGACTTGTGGTCCGGAAAAAAAAACAACTCTTGTTGAAAATGAACTTATTGTCGCAAGCAAAGGACGCCGTATCAAATACTAAAGTGAGCAAAGTATTTTCCCAGCCAGAAGTGATACTCCGAAAGTCACACATGGCACGTAAAGACGGTTTTCACAGTGACGTCATCGAATAGCCAAAACGCGA
>NC_090878.1:29291139-29306139 GCF_036669935.1 Montipora foliosa
GCATGACTACCTGAGCACATTGAACCACTATCCGTTAGCGCAGTCAGCATACCGGCAACACCACAGTACTGAGACTGCACTGCTAAAAGTCAAGAACGATATCCTACTCAATATGAACCAGCAACGCGTCACCCCGCTTTTACGTCTTGATCTAAGCGCGGCCTTTAATACTGTAGATCACACAATTCTGCTTCATCATCTCCATACGGAGTTTGGTATGTCAGGACAGGCACTCTTGGTTTGAATCCTATCTTCGCGACAGATCCCAGTCCATCTCTATCAATGGCGGAACATCAACGAATTTTCAGATAAATTATGGTGTGCCACAAGGATCTTGCGTAGGTCTTTTACTATTTGTCATCTACGCTAGCAAACTGTTCAAATCATCGAGAGTCACTAACCTGATGTGCTTACCTATGCTGATGGTACACAGTTGTATATTTCCTTTAATGCTGACTCCAGCGCTGAGCAGTCCGCTGCTATCGAGGCCATGCGAGACTTTATCGCGGACATCAGTGAATGGATTCTCCCGGACAGGTCAAGATTGAATGATGCCAAAACGGAGTTCATCATCATTGGCACACGACAAAAATTCGCTAAAGTAACCAAAGACACCCTGCAAGTCGGTAAAAGTGTAACTACTCCGGCTAGCGAAGTCAAGGACCTTGGGTGCTGGTTCGATAGACATTTAAAATCTGGACACCCACATATAAATAAGATATGTAAGACCACATTCTTCCAATTATTTAACGTTAGGAGAATTAGAAAGTTTCTTAGTATGGAATGCACAAAAATCTTAGTGATTGTTTTCGTGGCCAGTCGCTTGGACTATTGTAATAGTATCCTACATGGGTTACCTAATAACCAGCTGCACAAACTCCAACGTGTGCAAAATGCAGCTGCACGTCTCATCTGCAATGTTAGTCGATTTGATTATATTACTCCTTCTTTGTACAGTCTCCACTGGTTACTCAATATTTATAGAGAAAAAAAAAATTGTCTTAAAAGCTCTAAATGCTTATATCAGCAGTCTAAAGTCAGCACCTATTACTGAGATATCCTAGTTTTAAGAGTTTTGCTACATTGGGCGACTGCTCATTTACTTGTGCGGCACCCAAACTGTGGAGCAATCGCTCTTGCGATATCCGTAATGCCAGCAATTTAGATCAGTTCAAGTGCCTGCTCAAAACCCATCTGTTCAGAGAGGCCTTTAGTCACTACAGCTAATATTTTTACATAATTGTAATCATACCTTTTATTGTTAGTCTACTTGTTATGTACTAGAGTTTGTCTATTACCTATTATTGTTATTATAAGCTATTGTTGTCATTTATCTACGCATGTTAAATAAGCTTATTGTAATTAGTATTATCACCGTAAAATTGTAAATTGTTTTTCTCAAAAAAGAAACGATCGTTTTCAATTTACAAAACATGTTTCGACATACTCATGTCATCTTCAGTTGCAAATGAGCTTTTCAACGGTTGTACATTTGAATTTATGTTAAGGTATGTTGCAACCGTTGAAAAGCTCATTTGCAACTGAAGATGACATGAGTATGTCGAAACATGTTTTGTAAATTGAAAACGATCGTTTCTTTTTTGAGAGTTATTGTTACTCTGCTATCTTTACGTCCGTTTGGAAATATTATTCACGACATAGCAGGTAAATTGTTTTTCCATTTTGTGATGCGCTTGTGAGCATCTTAATTACTATGTAAATTTAAATTTGAAAATGTGTAGGACTTTGATCTGTTGGAATACGTCTTTGAAAGTCGCGTTTGATGAACCTCGTGCGAACATTTGTTTTTGTAAATAAAGAAAGAAGACATGTTGTTAGTTACAATCTAAGGCTCGTCCCATTCTTTGAGAGCACTGAGATCTTCCATGGTCACCTTCATGAGGTATAAGGGTCCATTGGGCCCTGATTACTTGGTTGTGTCAGGAATCGCTAAACATCCTAGGAGGCACAGACTGATGGGATGGATTCGCTACAAAAGAACCCATCGATGCCCTGCGGAATTCGAAGCCATGAAAGAAGAGATTGACTATAAGTGGCTCCTTTTTTTGTCTCCCTAATATAACATGGTTGACGTAAACACTTGGACCCGAACGGGTATACAATACGTGGCAAACCCTTGAAAAGCATCATCCACAGGATGTACCAGCCATTCCGGTACTGATGACCCATTGGTTGGCCACGAAGACATGTTGAAACGGGAACGTCGCCTCGCTGCCTTTACCCCTGTTGTGAGTGCGTACACGGATCCTCAGACACCGGTTGCTTTGGGTCGCGATATCCTCAGTCTCAAGGATTGACGTTGGAAAAAACCCAGAAGGAATTACGAGGGAAACTGGTGTACACGTTGAATGACCTGTGAGACGACGGTTCGAAACGTTGCCCGTCTTGGTGTTTCACAAGGACGAGCAATGGCAAGTGAACGTCGCTATCTCTTGATGGTCATTGACGTGCTGTCGAAATATGCGTGGGCTGTCCCGGGCTGTGCCTCGATTGGTCTTGACGTCCCTATAAAAAACGGAGACAAGGGGAAACCTCCACACACTCAATCTCACATCATATATCGTGTCGTCTTATTCATGCAGCGACGTGTCGCCGGAATTTCCCAACAGTTCTTTCAAAGTGCGTTTACCCCTCCCATCCATTTCCAAGAAGACTGGGAAGTCGGTCTGACGTCCATCTCCATGCTCGATCAGGTGTGAATATTGAGTATGAGGATCTGGGAAACAGTAAGACTCCAATCTCTTTCAACAACGATACTTATTTGTAAACATCTATGAATGTACTCGATAAGAGACTCCAAACTAGGAATCGATATGTCTGGATTTTTTGTATGATGTTTTTGGAAAAATAAAAATTTTGGGACACGAGGTCGGCAGCATTCAGTAAACATCTTTCCAGGTAAAGCTGTCAAGATAGGGACTATAAAGTAATATATTACAGATTCGACTGGAATCTATTACCATACAAAGAAGCTTACTACATAAAGCGTTCAGCACCATCTTTGAACATTGGTTTAAAAGCCAGTAGAGAACTTTGCCTTTTCTCTTGATAGTGTCATCTTTGTTTTTCATTTTCACGTGCTTCATAATGCTAATGTACCATCTATAGTATTTAAATTTCTGCTACTTGTTTGTCACCTTAGTCTGAAGATGATATCTATATCGAAATATTATAAGTAAACGTTTCTCTGCATTTGTTGCCTGTATTATAGACACAATGGATATACTCGGAATTACATTTATGCTCCATCTTTTAAAATTATCAGCAGGTAATGGAAAGGATGACAAGAAGTAGCGTTTTGCATTTCTCTTCCGCTTTCCGCCCCTTAGAACTCCCGCTTCCCGCCCTTTTCTCTCCCACATCCCGTACCCCTCCCGCACCCTATTTTCCCGCGCTCCCCCCTCCCTCCCCCCTTGACGCCCTCGGTATATTTGGTGTACGTGGTTTTGTGTTCCTCAATAAAATACAAATATCAAGGTCGCAAAGTAAAGAAGAAATTCGCACCTGGCTCATTGTTGGAGGATTTATTCTTGTCGACATTGGTTGATTTCAATGCAATAGTTGAAACTTCTTGGCTTTCATTTTCACTGATTCCTTGCAAACGCTGACCAACAGAAACGGTCATGTCAGTAGCGCACGACAGACAATAGCCTTTTAATAACCTTTGTTATGAATTAAGGCTTTTTTAAAGTAGGGAATTCATCTTGTAGCCACGTGACACAAGCTCTCACAGGACAACATGTAGCACTACTAAGTTATCGTTGTTGATATTGTGACATGCATGACCCTTAGGATTAATTAATTTTAAAAACACGGATCCATATTGTCTTCCTTGACGTGTTTTTAAGATTTATGAGAAAAAGAAAACATGACCATGGAACCAGCCATGTCAAACCAAACTGTATTTAAGAGAAAATGAGCTCTTGATCACACAGTATCTCACACAAGACCACTCCGACCTGTTAACAGAAATATGTAAAGAAAGCTTGTTTGATTTCAAACAATAACCATACTGTATATAAATTAACCCTGACGAAAATGTGTTGCTCAAAGACTAAGGTTTTGAATGACCTCACAGTGGCCAATATTACCAGTCTTAAAAAGGCTAAGATGAATTGCTTGATAATGACTTAAGTTAAGTCGAAACGTCGCATTTTAAACCTTTTTTAAACGTTTTTTAAACCATGTTTAGTATTTTATCGCACTTTTTTATAGTTTCTTGTTTTTCTCCCCTAAAAATCCAGGCCCCATTTTTTTCAGTAAATCCCCAAAAAAGGGAAAACCCTTTTTTAGACAGTTCATAAAAAGGTTGATTGAGATCAATCCTAGAAACCCATTGGACATCACACACTCCAGACGCAGAGTTCCGGCTTACCAAGCCAAATTCACTTATATAATTATCGAAACCCACATTCATCGCTACAGGCTTCTCGTCTGGGTAGGGCACGTTATTTGCCTTGAAGAAAGAAGAATACCTAAGAAAGTTCCCGGAGCGAACTGTGGAGTGAGCTAGCGAGCGAACTAAGGATGACTTTGAAAGGAAGAGCTTTAAGTAATACTGACGCAAATGAGTCTCTCTTACAACTTGTTTCTGATTAACGCTGCTGCGGTTAGCAATCGCAAAAACATGGGGCCTACACTTTACACCGGCACAAGACTTTCCAAGAGCGAGCAGTAAACCGGGAACAAGGGAAGGAAGCACTAGCAAAGCTGGGAGAAACAGCAACATTGATCCAACAATAAGCAGTAGAATGTGATGAAGGTGGCAGAGAATGTCTCTCTAAGCGGCTGGCCTCGTTAGCCATGAGGGGAACCACATCGGAAGGCCACCACTACATTATGGCAAGAGAAAATACAATAAGGGCAACCTCACATGCAGGATTTGTCGGAAAACCTGCAAAAATCGCCCTGGCCACACGCGCAACATGAAAACGCATTAAAAAAAATGGTCAAAGCAGGCAATTAAACGTACAAAAAGTATACATTGCTTTGCTTTTGCAATAAGCAGTGCGAGTGTCACGCTGGCTTCAAGAGCCCTTGTCTTATTATGAAAATCTTCATTCATTTTAGCTAGAGAAACTGCGCTTGGCTAACAATGAAGGGTGTACTAATTTTGCTTGCAATTAGGTAGTAGAATTTTTGCCTGCAAAGCCAATCTAACTTGCCTGAAAAAAGGGAAAGAGAAGGTGTTCAGAGCTAGTAAAACTGTATTTTAAACAGTTACAAGTTCGTAGATGCATTGTCACTTTAGTTCTTCAACTAAGACGTACGGAATTTTATGTAATTATTTGTTTATTGGCTTCTTCGCAAAACTACATATATGCGTGAGTTACCAAGCAAAGATAGAAAGATAAAGAAATAGGATTAACATCAATCACACATAAAGGTATAAAAAAACTAATAACAAAGTGCGACGAGGGAAAAACGTACAGAACTTTCGTTCCAATTGACACCTGACCCCCCTCCCTCCCACCTACTAAAATGTTACAGAATAACAAAAATACTTTCCAAGTATTCAGACCTACTAAAACTGTATTTTAAACAGTGACAAGCTCATAGATGCACTGTCACTTTATCATCTCAGATAAGACGTATGCAAATTTAGAAAATATGTCACATGGATTTTTGCAGAATATGATACCCACGTTAATTTCTTGGCAATTTGGATCGGACAGAATACTCGATTTTCATCAAGTGTATAGCCTTATCTCCGGAGTACGAAAAAATACCTTACTGGCAATCAAAAGAAAATGTACCAATTGGGTGCTGAAGACACAATATTAAATATTATTTCTAAAACAACGTTTAAAAAATATCTGCTAATTACACTTTTAAAAACTCATTATCAATTTTAAATATTTCTTTCTTTTGAGAGAAATATAACTACTTCCAAATTCGACTTCAAAGAAAATTCCTGTCTTTTTTTTGTTTTTGTTATTTTCTTGTTATGAGCATTATGTAACGAAATACAGCAATTCTAATTTCAATTTTGTTGCACAAATGAAGCTGAAGGTTCGCTCAACAATGCACTAAATAAGCACAGTGAGGCTCCGTTTTTAATAATTTATTCCTTTGAATCGGAATCGCCATGGCCAAATGGCTATCTCCTTCCCGTTGTTTTTTTTCCGATGCTATTGTGTATATTAGTGCTACTCATACAATACTGCCCATTATAGTGCAATAATGCGTGGCGTTCATCAGCAATCAGCAAAGTTTGAGTACGTTTTGAATGAATCCAGATATGCTGCGGTTGTCTTGTAGCAAAATCTGTACTGCTCCTGAGAACAAAGGAAACGAGAAACAACACATCAGTACTTAATAAGAAATATAAAAAAAAAGCGTAAAACGAGCAAGGTAAGATAAGCAAATCTTAAAGGGAGTTCCCTAACTCCTAGCGTAAGTTTATTTTAGGATGTACAATAAGAGTCTAGCACCATCTCGGAATGAGGAAGAACAGAGGTACTTAAGAAATTAAAAAAAAAGAGGTAAGGTCGGCCTGTTTCATTCCCTGAAGACGGTACTTTGGTTCACATACAATACGTACTTAATTGGTCACTCCCCTTTTCAGTGCCAATGAAGAAGAATCAACGAAACAACAGAACAACAACAACCACAACTGTTAAGAATTAACCCCAACCGAGCTTAGGCAAACCAGTTGGCTACTTGTAACTGCAGTTGAGAAGTTGAACCAGGGTCTACCAGAATCAAATTCATTAAGTGTTCAGAGCGGGTCGTGAACCCAGGTTCTCCGTATTTCAAGTTAAGCGCCCTAACCACTGGCCTGAACTGCCTCTGCACTAACCATACATCGCCATTTTAATTTTTCCAGTTCAGTTAGATGAATGGCTATGTTTTTCGCTCGGTCGATATTTATCTTCAATCCTTCCTGGGAAGGGGCGACGCGGAAAAGGCAGCGAAAGAAGAGCACGCGTTGCTCTTATAACGATGGAAGCATGAATAGTGAATTCTCTACTCTTCGCCCAAATTCGACAAGTGTCCCAAAACCTTTTGACCAGGATTGTAGGTAGTGGGCCCCCGAAACGATTATGACAATGAAAGCCGTTCCGTTTTATCTTCACAGAAGTGAATTGCACGATGCATGTATCATCATCACTTTTGAGTTAACCAATCGGGAACGTGAAAAAAGAACTATTAATTTTATTTGTGTGGCAAATAGCTATTGGAGAAAGAGTTCTAGTCTATCGCTCAAGAGACAGAAAGCACTGCATCTTACCGACGTCGTCACTGCACCAGGGCGCTTTACTCGAATCAGTTTGATTGTCTGAAACACGTCAATAGTCTGTTCAGTCTTGATTTTTTCAATCGCTGACATAATGGCTGCCAAGGTTGCACTACGACCAACACCATCACTGCAAGAAAAAATAGAGAACATGTAAATACAAAAAAATTTTTGTGCATATTAGTGGGGCACTGGAGCCCTCGCATTTTGATCATGTGGCCACTGTTTGGGAATTGTCTCCTTTGAGACAAAAGTCCTTTTCGTTTGGAAATAACAGCAAAAATATCCTCTGAAGCCTGACAAAACTGAAGAGGATATCATTTATTATTAAAAACTGAACTACGGATATCACATTTCCAGCATTTTCATTGGCTCGCCGGACACAGGTTATCAGCTCATATACATGCACTACCAAATATGGTCAATGAACACAGCAGCAAATACACAGTTTTGCAGCTCCGAGAAAAAATGGCCAAATAAATTCAACATAAAAGAGTTGTGATGTTGGGGTTTTTAATAAAACAATTATTCTACTCGGGCTTGCTTGATATGAAATGATCATAACCAACTCGGCGCTACGCGCCTCGTTGGTTATATATATCATTTCATATCCAGCTCGCCCTCGTAGAATAATTGTTAATTATTCAACTGCAGTCGACAGAGTACAAAGAACACCCAGAAGACCAGTTTAGCCAGTTTTTCACAAACGGAATAGTCTCACGAAAGCGGTAGAAATGGCTCAAAAAAATTTTTTTCCCAGAGAAAACGATGATTGCTTGTCAAATTTTGAGATTTTTGGCGAAAACAATAGCCTACACGACTATTAACTTTCTCTGTTTATTGAAGGAAACCAAAACGTGAATACTAATACGGTGGTGCCAATCCGTGATTAAGCAAAGGTCATTAAAGTAAATTCTCGAGGACTTCACAACTTTTTGACATTTTCTCGTCAAAGTCAGTTTTTCTCGACTGGAAGTTTTGTTGGAAACCTAGATCATCGTTTTTAATATCTCTGTACACCTTATGATAAAGAATTTCCGATATTCCATCTTTGTTCTCCTTTCATGTAATGCACGACACTTCACTCGATGACTTGATTGACAGGTTTGACAAGTTTTCGTTTTTGCCAATCAACAGCAACCTTAATATAAGTGCGCAAAACCTGGATGGTCGCTCGCTGAATGGTCACGTTAGATAGTTCGTCACGCGAGGAAGAAAGTAAAAAGTCTTGAGCTTTACGATTCGTCTTTTTCTCCGACTGAGTTGAATAATTCATCTCTTATTGGACGACTTAGTGTGTAGCGGGCACAAGTCGTAAAAATACTCAGCGATACTACACACCAGAAAATCTAATAAGATATATTTTTATTACACATAACATGAGAATTTTATTCCATAAAGCTCATTTGTACAAATCTATACGCTTTATTTTCACATGTGGAAAAGGCTTATACAGCCAATCAGAATGGCGTACAGCTATTTCACATGTGGAAGTATAACCAATCAACGATAGCGTAAAGGCGTTTCCATGCCAATCACTCGTGCATCTCGTGCAAATCGTACTTTGTTATTGAATTAAATTAAATTTGCATTTGGTTCTATTGTTAGTGGGTTTTTGTTTCTAATTTGCGTCTAGAAAACTATTTTAATGAAAATTCTCGTCTTATGTGTAATAAACAGTTCACGACATAGAAAGTGCTTTGTACGGGGTTTTGTTCACTCGTTGTTTGTGTCAAAAACCCTCACTCGCTCGTTCCTCGCTCGTTCGGCTTTTTGACACAAACAACTCGTGAATAAAACCCCGTACGCCGCACTTTCTACGACGTAAACTATGTATACTGCATATGTACTTGCTCCTCTAGTGACCTTCCTTAGATATTTTGGTGAAAGCAAACAAAGCAAATTGAATGGACTTTTGGCTTGGCATCATAGCTCCCGCATGGGTACTAAATTATAGAATTTCCGTGTCTTTGAAATGCAAAGTTCATTAAGTAGTGTCTCATTTATCTTGAAAGTCCATGTAAAAGTAGTTCTCTAATCGTAAAGATGTGTATACTTCTTTCTTCTGTATTTTTATTTTTGCCTTGACTCCGAGTGGGATTTAAGGTTCTTTATGATGTTATGTCATATTCTGCTGCGTTCATGGGACATCATGTAGCTGCAGACGTTGAGGCGAACTTACTTTCTGAAAGTGCTACTACGAAAAAAAAACTTCCTTTTTTTCTTCAGATTTTGAAAGTGTGATTGCATAACACTTGACTGGCAAACGTTTGAGCTTTGATTTTTATCCAAAGGCTGTTTACTTGAGTGTAACTGAGTTCTTAACTTCACAGTCAACAATTACTCACGTTCCAAACTGATGGATTCGACCTCAGAAGGTTGGATCTTGAGAAAAGTGTGTGAACGCTAAAGGTTATTATATATGCAAAACACGAGTTTAACAAGGTCTTTAATAAGTCTGATAGCCCGAAACTCCTGTGCTGCATATTAGTAGACCAATTTCGAAATATTAAATTTCATTCCTAAACAAAAGACATCATCTCGAGGCTCTGGGGAATAAAAATAAGGATTTGTATGAGTTTATTCCCCAGAGCCTTGAAATGATGACGTTTGTTTCGGACTGAATTTTATTCTATCGAAAGTGCGTACACACGCATTGCATTCTTAAACTATTGAGTCTTTGACGTCATTTCTCCTCGATCCAGCTTTCCCAAGATTTTAAAGTTAGTAATTGCGGACCATTAGACAGGAAAAGTCTAGTTAAAACAAACAGGTCTCTTTTTTAAATCAAGGCTTAAAACTTGGCCTATTTACTCTTTAGTTAACATAGTTTTCAAATCCAGAAGAAAATAACAATTGATTTTTTGGTCGTAGTAGGACTTTAAAATCAACCTTCATGAAATTTACAAATCCAGTTCTCTTCGTTTACTCTCAGTATCTGTTGTTATGCTTTAAAGTACGTGTATTTGAATACCTGCATTGTAAAACAATGACACCGTTTCCTGTTTTTTGCTGAGACTTCTCAATGGCACTGACCAACTGAAGAATTTCTTTGGGGTCAGGGGACAAGTTTGGATCGTTCCAGCCGTCAAATTGCAAGTGTTGTACCGTCGACGTCTTCTTTGGTGGCTGTGAATTGATATGACTTGTAAATGGCAATGAACGCCCTCTCACAATGCTCAAGTGTTCAATGTAATGGAGAAACGTTTCCGGACTTTCCCTCGTTCAGAAAGCCCTATTTGAAGAGCCATGTTACATGTGTGAAAAGTAGTGCCTACTGCTCCCTGTTTTCTTTACGTCATCAGTCTTTAATTTTAAAATCAACATTCATATCATGGTGTTCCTGTTTCGACAAAAGCTTCCATGTGGTTATTTAGTTTGTTGTTTGGTAAAGGGTTGCGTTATCAGGTTTGCTACTTACCTCTGCATTCAATACACTGATCCTTCTGATTGTAATTTTCTGAGATGTTTTCTTTTCCAGGATCTTCAAAGTGACATCTCCATATCTGACATGCCCTTCTGATGGCCAGTATTGAGGGTATTTCTTAGAAACAATGCAACAAACGAACACATTAATCCGGGAGAACAAATTAACACACCAAATATGCAGACTTGGTGGACTTGATCCTCTGGCCATGGTGTATGTAGTTCCTAAGGACATTGGTCGATTGCACCAAGTGTAAAGTTTTGCATGTATGCGACAGCGTTGGTTGGGCTCTCAAGTGAAAGGGTAGACGATACTTTGATTGCTGAAGGGTAGACTTTATATCCTGACCTCATTCAAAGTGTTAAGGATGGAACTTCAAGGGTAAATATTAGGCGCAATCTAGGAACTTTCTCTTATCCTCCTTATCACAAAAGACTTTTATGATGAAGAACTTGCAGCTGTCGTTGCAACGACAGCATTGGATTCTCAATTCTTTTATAATTCCCAAGTGACTGGGTTACACCAATGGTCGGATTAACCTCCCTCACCAAAGCCCACATATCTTCGTAGTGATGCGTTTAGTTTCTACAAACTTTGATTGCCCTACGGTGGATGAATGAAGAACAGAAATTTGGTTGTGTCAATTAAGTTTAACAAATAACTTGCTTTACCTCATAACTGAAATGCAGTTTTTTTATTAGACGAGAACGTATCACGCGACGCGCCTCAAACCCTTGGGCCTTGCGCCTTGGGCAAACAAAACTCACTAACTCCCTAGGGAAACAAAAGCTTAAAGCTTGTACTTGCACGTAACCAGGACATGCGTCTTGAAAGCACGACAATTTTTTAAGCACGTCCACCACGATTTTCAATAAAATTCGGAAATCTGAGTAACTTTCAGGTTTTTTTCAAGTCATGGCAGCGAAAAAACGCTGTCAAGTACGAAGTGAGGAAGAAATACTGAAACTGAAAAGTTGAAAATAATTGTTGAAGGTAATTGTTACTCATTTGTATTTGAGATATTTGACTTATAATTGAACTAGTAAGGATTATATTCGTATTAAGTTTGGTTCATTTCTAGTTGCGGGGTATAACAAAACACTTTATGGCTGCTCCCACGGGAAACAGTGAGTTTTGTTTCCCATCGACCCTCAATGTTTCCCTCGGTGAGGGTCTCGGGGAAACAAAACTCACGGTTCCCCCTTGGGACCAGTTCCCGGCGAGCTAAGTGGTCATTGGTTAGTGAATGACTTCATGTTTTGGTGACGGTCTTCTCTCTCTCTTAATCCCATCCCTAACCAAATCAAGTTATTTAAGTTTTATTTACCTGGTTTTCCTCCTTTAAGTTGTTTAGCATCACCACTGTACCAGCATCATATTGTGACACCATGCGCCAGAAGTCTTCGATTGTGTTATTTAAAGGCGCTTGGGTCAAGATGTACGCATCGCGTTGCACGTTGCCCTAAAATGGACAAAGGCGGAAATACATAACAGATGATGTAACTAACATAACTAAGTAGGTAACAGAAAATTGCCGCACTTTAATACCTTTCATGGGGAAAAATAAACGAAAAAATAAATAAAAACCTAGGGTAGTGTTTTAATTTCTTTCTTAGAAAACGGGATAAACAGTCACCATCGTCTTCAAGTACTATGCAGAACTATTTAGCACAATCCAAAGATTGGTCAGGTTATTTCATTTGGTTTCAACTTTTAAAGATGCTCGGACCTTGTGTCTCTTACACGCCAGTTACTAAGCTTAACAAATGCAATCACATAATTGTTATCGACAGTCTTCCAATTGAAAACCACTGTTTGGAAAATTGAAGTTATCCTGAGTGAAAACAGCTGTAAAAGCCGGTTCATTCTTTCGTTGGCCCGTGGTAGTGTTAGGAGATTTGCCAACCTTTTTTTTCTCGTTTGTTTCATTGTGTCATCATCCGTGAGTTTTAAATGTTTTCACACATAGGATGAGCTAAATTATTTGACATTTTACCAGCATGGCTTGACAAAATCTGTTAGCAGCCATCTCGGATTTATATTTTAATTTAAGAAGTCCAGAAAGTCACTGATTCACAGCATAGATTTTTTCCGCAACATATGATACTTACATCAACAAATGAAGCATTTATGTAATCCCTGTCAGGCTGTGACGACCTCAGTATCACCCGATAAGTATCTCCTAGAATAAAAATTGAGTGTGAATATTAAATACGAGGACCTGGGAAACAGCAAGATTCCAATCGTGTCTTTAAACAACAATACTCATTTGTAAACATCTATGAATGTACTCGATAAGAGACTCCAAACTAGGAATCGTTATGTCTGGAGCTTTTTTCTTCATGTTTTTCGAAAAAGAATACATTTAGGACACGGGCTCGGAAGCATTCAGCAAACATCTTTACAGGTAAGGTATCAAAATAGTGACTATAAAATTTAATCCATTGTCGATCACAAAAATATAAATCTTTCTTGTTTACAAACATTGACGTCACATTTCAGTTTGATATTCTAATTTGCCAACCACGGAACAAAAGAAGTCATTCTTTCAACAGCCAATTAGGTTCTGATTGGCATATTAATAACAATGCCGGGGTGACGTCACGAGAAATAATAATGATGATGATGATAATAATAATAATAATAATAATAATAATAATAATAATAATAATAACTTTATTATTCTCCTCGAAAGGCTTTTCAGCATAATTTACAATCTCAGATATCTAAGACTTAGTTTTCCAAAAATACCCTCATAAAATGCTGTGTTATTTTCACTTTAAATACATCTAAATTAGTGATAGACTGAAACTTATCTGGGAGACTATTCCACAGCTTTTGGCTTCTGAAGGTAAACGTGCGCTTACATACAGCGCTATTGGAATTGTAGCTTCTGAACCTGGGGCTCCATGACGTATGTGCAGCAAACATGGACTGCCTTTCGTGATCGCAGACACAGGGCGTGTCAAAGGCAATATGTTTCACAAGTCAGTGCTAAAAGAACCCAAACCTTTGGCCTAAAGTGTATTCAAGCAATTTGCTAATAAATGATGTTTTCAGAACGCCACCAAGAGATATTCATATTTGTGGGGGCGACAGGGGGGTCAGAGCCTCCCACCGTACCTTGCTCTCCCACTTCCCGTTCTTTTATCTCCCAGCTCCCGCCCTTTTCAGTTCTGTTCCCGTCCCACATTAATTAGGAGACTCAAAACACATCTTGGTCATTTAGCTATATAGCTGTTAGGGGTTTCCTTTGTTTTCAAATAATTTGCCCAAGATTAACATTTTCATGTGGTCTCAGTTTAATGAAACGGCTTCCCAAACTGTTTGGTCACCCATTCTTTTTGGAATTGATTTTGACTGGGTCGTAAAACAAACCACTCTACACTCTCCAGCGCACTAATTTAAAACGGTATTACACTGAGACATCTCTGCACCAATAAAATCAAATCTTCATGGTTTCAGTTCTTGCTCAAAATATTTGAAATCTTGAGTCCGTTTTGATTCATGGGCGTAAGGAACCAGCTCTCACGAAGGTCTTCCATGCACGGACTTTTAACTACCGAACCGAAGAATACTAATCCCTGTTAAAATGGACTTTTACGCCATTTTTATAATGAACTCGAGTCGCTTTGCTCATCTTGCAGCAGTTATTGTCAGTTAGGTGACAGCCGCTTTACATTTCATGACCTATTACGTAACCACCGTAAAAAGGGTTTACATTCTCTCCGGGAGTAAGCCTGTTTTTCAGCCCAAGCGCGAATTTTTCTTTGCTTGATTGCCCAGAAGATGCTTATGCAAGTCAAATATCATTTTGGGTTCTTGTGTTTAAAAGTATTCTAACGCATTAATGAATGACAACAAGTAGCGTTTAGCCTGCAAAGCAGGCGTATTTTGTTTTGGTAAGAACTAATGTCCGACATCTTGGATATTGCAAGACCAACAGAGGCCTGAGGCCAGTCAAAAAAACTGCACTCAGTGAGAGGAAGACAGTATGAAATGGTAGTGAAGTGGTAGTAGGGGAAGGGGAGAGAAATACGCCTGTACGCACTATCTGTTCGTTTGGAAAACCCGTTCAAATTTTGGACGGAGGTTCTGATTGGTGCGGTGATCATCTCCTGTCAATCAAAAGCATATTCCGAATCTTTCGTGGCAGAATTACAACGCAAATGAGAATATGGGGTACTTGCGAAGCTTGGACTTGACCGTCGAGGAAGATATTAACTGCTAATATCGCTTTCGGACGCCAGTTTAGAGGAAGTAGAGAGCGGCAAATGTCAACTAATCTTTGCTTCTGCCGAGCAAATTCTGG
>NC_090878.1:29311139-29343639 GCF_036669935.1 Montipora foliosa
TCCTATGATTATTTTTAAAGTTTCTTCGGCGCCAAGAGTCTATTAAAGCTAAATGTCTCTCATACCTGCAGTGCACAACGACTGGTCCTTCAGTCAGCTGTTGTTGAGCGTAAACCTTCCATCTGAATGACAGCAAAGCTGTGGAATTGTGAGGGACACCTCGATCCGGCCATGTTGTGTAATGAAACTGATAAACCTCACGCTTCTGAGAGCCCTGGAGAGAAAATGAAATGATTTAACTATATATAAGGTATGTTGAACGCAAGAAATTTAACAAATTGAAAGTGGTTCAGCGTTGTTTGTACTTTTGTCGACAGCGATATTCGTCATCACAGTGGCCAAAATGTTGTGGACTCACGAGGTGCAGCCACAATATTCAACGCCAAAGTTTTTATTTCAGAGCGTGACCAAAATCATGGCTCAAAGAAAGAGCAAGCGTAGTCTATAACTTTCTCGCAATATGATTGGTTTATTTTCCAAAATGAGCGTTCCTGGTTGGCTATTACACTGCGAGACAAAATGACGCGAGCATGACGCGTACAGCGTTGTCTAGACTTTCATCGACAACGGCAAATTAACCAATCAGATTGCGAGATTACAAGCAATTGTGGTGAAAAAACCATTAGCATATAAATATGAAAACCGGGGTACAAGCATTACTTAAGTAAAGTGAAACAACAGTTAAAGCGGTGATAGGCATAGTGAACCAATGCATGTTTGTACAGGAGTTGAACCCGACCTTAAAAGCAAATCTTTCTAGTGGCAAATTGTCACTTTATTAATGTCACTGTTATTTTTAAGTCTTACCCAGATCGCTCACAGTGTCTTTTGAAATATAAATAGTTTTTTTCATATAATAACTCTTACTTTTGAAAATGTATGTTGCCACATACGAAATATCAAGTCCGATTTCATAAAATGCATTGCTTCACTATGTTTATCACGGCTTTATGTATTGTTTTTCTTATAAATTCAACTTCGACGGCCGAAGGACAAGATTCTATGATTAAGTAAAGCGATTGCATAAAAACTGTACAAGTGCTAGAAACGATTTCCAGTGACAGCTGCTGTTGCTGAGGTACCACAAGTTAAAAATTATCTTTAGTTGGCCCAGTGATACAATTATAATTTAAGAGTGAAGACTCTCAATTTACCTCTATGGACACAAATTGATGCTCACGATGTGAATAGTAAATGGAGAGTGGGGAGTGCTAATTGATCCCACTCAATGTTAAATAGCTATCATATCTAAACATCAACGAAAGGTGAAGTCTATGAATGGAAAAAGCCACGGGAAACAAAGCGATCTGCAAGTTTCATAATCGTACCTTAACAAGATGAAAAGTTCGAATGACGTAATTGGCAAAGTTTTCAGTTTTATGCAAAGAAACGTTAATGTCGTCATATTTAGAGGCACTGTTTGGCCAGTATTGATCGCACTTTGACTGAAAATAAGAAAAAAGAAAATAAGTTAGAAACTATGATTCAAGACTGAAGTTGGGCATATTTTTGAATTGAAAGGCCCCCCCTTTCTGTTAGTGCTTTTTTACCTGAAAATACATGCAAGTACTGAATATTGGATATGTTCTGATTTCAAGTGTAGGGGTTTTTTGGTCCAATGGGCGTTCCATTTGCATGCGTTGGACCTGAGTTCCAGTCCCTTTCCGGCCACTAAATGGTTCGGTTTAGTTTAGATTGTTAACGTGATGTTCTTATGAACTAGGTAGCTTAGTACACTTCGTTTCTAATAATATTAAAGTTAAAGCAAGAAAATTGAATAGCTTTACAGATAGAAGATCATCAAAGTGAAAAGAGCAGCTACTGTTTCCTAAAGTAAAAAAAAGAAGCCTGATAAACAATAAAGGTTTAAACTGAACTTCAAGCTATTGCCGTGTAATAACGCTGCGAATAGTTCTAGAAATGAGCTATTAAGCAGTGGAAGCTGATCGGTTGCGAGCTAATATGCTACATCCGTACAAGCTGAAAGAATTGTAAAGAGTATTGAAAATTCAAGTAAACATTGCTGACTTTAATTTAAGAAATTCCTATGTGACACTTATCATGGCAATACTTAAAATTGAATCTTAAAAGCGACCATACAAAACAGGCAAATAATTACTAATTAATGATTGTATTGAACAGAAACGAAAACAAAAACCAGACAGCACAACACCTTTCCGTGTTCCACGAGGTTTGTGAGCATAACAATAACCGAACTGTTCTCTTGCCAGATCATTCGCCAAAAGTCTTTCGCTGTCACACTTGTCGGACCTAATGTTAGGAAAAGGATTCATTAAACTGAGATCGCAGTATTCTAAGAACACAACACTGACCATCCTCGAAGACCCAGGGGCAGTCAGTCGAGACGGGACGAGAAAATCATGGGAAAAGTCGATACTGGTGTTACGTTTGCAAGTAAGGCGAGAAGAACCCCTGGAAACATGACTTTAACGGACGAGTTCCAGACCAAATCAAATTCTAATCTTCTGATCGGCCGGAAATTTCCGCAATTGTCATTTTTGCACCCCATCATTGAGCCTCATAAAGTGAAGTCAGATCGTGATCCCTTATATCAAGCGGTAAATACCACAGTACTTGTACGGTTGCCATTTTATTTCTATTGCTCTCCTTGTCTCGCTCGTACAACAGACATACCCTGCGGCGAAAATTTGGGTGGCAAAGCGACCGGCAAAATCTAAAAATCAACAAATTCAACCTAAACATTTTGTTAAGTGAGGAAAATTATCTGTACATATGTATAATCAAAATGCTTGGTCAAACCTCCTACAAAGAGCCGACTGGGAATGAATCAGGAAGAAGACCAATTGCAAGGGAAGGTACTAATCGTCTTTTGGCAGCTTTTAGTGTTCCGCCTCTCAAATTACCTTGGCGAATTAAGTTTGGTACAAGTAGTGCAATCTTTATTTTGACGCATTTGTCCTAAATGTAAAGATATGTGCATTGCCTCGCTGTTAAGTAAATTTTTGCAGTTATGAGCCTAAAAGTGTTTTTGTGAAATGTTGCCATCGATGTGGCAATAAGTTCGATGAAACAAATGTTACGAGAAAAAGAAACATCACTGGCAATTTCGTAAAACAATTTGAAACAGTGTGTAGCCAAACAATAGCCGAAGATGGAAGACTTCAAGCTATTTGTGATTCTTGCAAGTATCGAGTACAACGCGCATAGAAAAATCGCAGAGAAAGTGCGTTGCTAGTAGCCCTGAATATTCATCCCTGACATCTTTTTAAAGCGACAAAGAAACAGCTGCTTTCATACAACGGAAATACCCAGGTTAAAGACTTCTACCAAAGACTTGTACCTAGGCCCGCAAGCTCAACTCAGGTTAATTCGCGTAAACATAAAGAAAAACCTTAAATAACAATGACCACAACCAGGTTTTCTAAGCCCGCGAGACTGAGCACCCCCAGCAAACCATTGTTTTAGCGAAAACCGCTGGTCAACAACCTGGTTCTGGTCATTGCTGTCTAAGGTCTTCCAAACATAAACGAGGCTTCATTTTTTGCGCTCTTTTTGTCGCTGGACGCGGCTAAACGGCCATACTACATCAACTATAGTTCTTACACAGTCAAAGCTTTTCGTGTTCAGGTAAAAACGGTTTGGAAAATCATTTCCTTCTGCATTTTTCGCTGGTTTCAATGCAGTTTGACATATCATGATAGCTGTGGTCCACACTGGCGGCCACGCGGTTATTCAAGTCAAGCGTCGGAGGGATATAAACTTAAAGCTAAGTCTTTATTTTTAATTTGCCTAGACCGCCTTTTTCCTCAAGGGATGGGGGGCCTAAGCCTATACCAGAGCTACTTTCAGCTAGATTTTGCTACCCTATACTAGAGTAAACTCCCCAAATAACTCCTATCCTAGAGTAGCTGTTTTCCAGAAACTGAGGTCACTAGCACAGTCTAAAGCAAAGCCAATACAAAACCTTATACTACAATCACTTCTTTCTTAAAAAGAGGATTTATTTATACTTGTCCAGCAATACCAAGCACGTACGTACGCATTATCAAGACAATAAATTGTTTAATTTTAACCAGTATTAATACCACTTATTTCCGTCTGAATTCCGATTTTTGACAGTTAATGATATCCAGTAGCGTTTCATGATAGTCATCTATAAACGCTGTTGAGCCTGAGCCGTGAAAATTTAAACTTGCCAATTGGTTTTTTTTTTTCACATTTTTGAGTAGCAATTCCTGGTTTCCTTAGTCTAGATAAAATCTTCAACCCACTGGTCAGTTTCGTGAAAAATGATATCCTATTCTAGATCCAAACGCACGGATTTTTATACCCTATGCTAGAGTAAACTGCTTGAAAACCATATCATTCACAGCGGCACATACCTATAAAGCCGATATATGGCAGTACCCCCCTTCCCCCCCCCCCGGGCTTTTTTCTCTGTCTTGCAATTTTTGGCATATCTTTAGAAGCTCTGATAATGGTACATGATGCATGGAGGACTTATGTCTAGAACAGAAACGAAAGGAGAGCGAAAGCGAACGACAACGACAAAACAGAATACCAGTAATAGCTCATACTTAGTGCAAGAAGTTACCCCACAAATTCTTTCCTTGGGCACTAAACCGCTTGTTATTTTCAAAAAATGGTTTAATCGGTTTTCCCTTTGTTCAGGAATGAAAATAGAGTTTTCATTGTCAACTGGAAGTAAATAACAATCATGTGTACTCTTTTGGACGTAAAGAAAAGGTTGATTTGTTTGTTTGCTTTGCTCTAAAATGCGATCGAACAACTTGAGTGCTTTTTAATCCGTTTGCGCAAATGGTTTTCGGTGTGCCTCGACAGAGACAAGAAAATTTTGCCCTGATGTTATAAACACGTAATCGCAATGAGTTCTCGTAGAATTAGGGGGAAATTTCACAAACTTGTGTTTTCAGAAGTTTGTTTAAAGCACCTAAACGTTATTTAAGTGTTGGAGCAGATCTTGTTTGAAGTTCGTCCTTCCTTGGTTTCATTTTGCCGATTCTTGTTCCAAGCCAACTTAGCGTGTTTCAATGAAATACATCAAAATGTGAATGATCTCGTTTTCAGAGATAAAGTGGAATAAAGTAAATCAGTGAAACTCTTCTTTGACCTTGAACTGACAGAGATTTTTTTATGGCGTCTAATTTTAGTGTGATTCCTATTCGCTGGCTATTGACAGTTGACTCTGAAATGGCTTTTTTCCTTTTCCATTTTCTCCCTGAGGGTGTGCTTGTTTTCTTTTAAAACTCATGCGGTGCAAGAAAACTTCATTGCCAAATTGATGAATTCCAAAGTAAATTTCACTCAAAAAACCGATATCGTACTCATCGCTTCGTGATTCACGCGATATCGGTTTTAAGCGTAAAGCTTACCGTGGAATTTACTAGTTTGGAAATGATTTTTTCTAAAGAAAAATGCAAAGAAGATGATTTAATTATTCAAGCAGCAACGGGAAACATCAAAACGCGGACAATTCGAAACCTTTATTTTCACTAACCCTACAGGCAGTACGAATAAATGACAAGGGAGCTCCGCTTTTAGGCTTGGCTAAATCTATATATTAATGATAATAAGTCACTAGTACAAAACAGTTCAATCACAACTAAGCATAACTCATCACAACAGCAAACTACATGTGCAACTTGGAGGAATAGCTTGAAGAAAAATGAAAGAGGATTAAAGCATTTAATTCCAAAAGAAACTTAGCAGCATACCTCCAAATTTACCATTTTTGCATCAAGACATCAAAAAACTTGCAAATAATACGGAAGCTGTTCTACTGAGACACTGATAATGGCTCCTGAAAGTTTTCAGGGGGGAAACACATTGCATTTAACAAGTGATCTAAAGTTGTATCGTCATTTTTTTTTAATTCCTTAGTTATTATACACTCCAAATACAAAACAATACTGAGAGATTTAACATCTGTACATGTCAGTGACCTTAAAAGTCTTGAAATTTTACTTTAAATAAGCCTCTTTCTCAATCAATACATAACGCAATCAGTTGTGTAGCCTAAAAGATGCAGCAATTGCTTATTAACCCTTTCACTCCCAAGAGTGACACTTACAGATTTTACTCTGTCTAACGCCAGACGATTTTACTCGTCAATGGGGAACCCCACAGGAGTGAAAGGGTTAATCGCACTAGCAAAGGCATGCCAAAGATTGGTAAGAAAAAGTACTCGGTGTTGAAGTTAACATCTTCTCGAGATGTAAGAGACTTCAGATGGTCAAAACTGTCAAATGAGTGGAACATTAAGAAGCTCCAACCCTCTTGAAAAGAACTGTGATAACCAATGACGCTAAAATCAAAGCATCCTTACAGCCCCAAATCAACTGGTACAGCTGCGGCAAATTTGTTGATGGGACGAAATAGTAAAATGTCAGCTGTGCAACACTCGGTTGGTCCTTAGCTCTTTCTTGGTCAAACAAGGAAGGTCCTTTTTTTCTTTTCCTGCTAGCTCGTTTTGTTTTGTTTTTTTGGGTGGAATTTTAGGGGTTTAAATATGTTGTATCTTAACTTGTATCTTAACTTGTATAAAAAGTAGCAAATACAGCTGTAATGTAAGATACAAACTTCAGAATACTGTTTTTGCAATAACAAAACGTTAAGTAGATAGAATAATTATCTGTAGAGATTGTCCACGGGTAGTTCCTTTGTGGAACTGTTTTCAAAGTTGGTGTCTGCTTTGCATCATACCTGCAAAGGATCTGATTTTTTGTACAAGAGCTGCCAGCTGTTTGAAAGAAAAAAGTGAATTGAAATTGACCCCATTGTATGTGGATTAAAAGCCATTTTAGTTATATTAACGGGAGTAAAGTTTTACGGTTTTTAATTTTGCTGGTGTTTTTTTTGGTGGAACTTATTATTGTGGATCATGTTCATCCGCAAATACCGAAACAATTAAACCCCGCGAAATGAAAGTGCTACACCGTAACTCCCGGCTTTTGCGATACCACTGATCTGGTGCAAACGTAAATCATGAAAAGACTTGACCTGTCATCAGATTAGACTGAAAAGAAGAGAAATTATGAAGCGGAAACAACATGTTCAGTTCTTCCCTAGTGTGTAGCATAAACGTTTGCGTAGTGCAACTCTACACATGCTTGACATGTAGGAAAAGGTCCCGTCACTCCGTCAGAGTAATTTACAGTTAGGTTTTTTGCGGACTATTTCACTTAAAGGGGCTATTGTCACGTTATTGTAGGGTGTTTCCGGAAAATCTTAAGTTAATTACGAGTTTAAAACTCGAACTCGAAGTCGAGAAAAACATTCTGAGAAAAAAAAACAACCTTTATCGAGGCGATAATGTCCATTTATGCTTCTCTTGCAGTATTTCTTTTATGTTGCTCAACAGTTTTAAGTGGTGAATGCAATGTTTCATTCTAATTTTTGGGCATATGTTGGGAAAAAATGGAGAGGAAAGCAACTTATTAAATGTTCAGTGGTTCTAGAGCTGGAGCATTAATTGGGGACACTGTAAACTGAAATTAACAATTAATGCAAATCAAGGCAAATGTTCAGGAGTTGGGAAAACTGGAGTACCCGGCCGGAGAAAAACCTCTCGGTGCAGAGTAGAGAACCAACAAACTCAACCCAAATATGACGCCGAGTCTGGGAATAGAACTCGAGCCACATTGGTGGGAGGCGCCATCCCTGCACCCCAAATCATGGAATTATATCATTTTCAGTGACATAGTCCCTTTAAAGAAGAAACGAGCGAGTTTCACTCAAGAGCGTGTTTTGTTATCTTTGAACTGAATTTATTACCAAAGCTAGAAAAAGTAAAAGACCTGAAAACGGGACACGATATTACAAAATAATTCAACGCGTGAAAGTGAGAGCCAAAGGGCCATTGCTGGCATGATGTCTGGGTAACCCTTAAATGATCTACATCCCCCCCACCCCCACTTAAAAAAAACAAAAAAAAAACAATTAACTAGAACGCTACAGCGCTACAGTTCAATACCACCTAACTCAGTTCCTTCTGTTTTTGCGTAACAAGTACAACATGCAACCCAGGTTACGCTCACGGAGCGTCTAGTTTCTCAATCCCAATGCAACCCCATTATGTGAGTTTTTTGTCGTTATTGTAAGCTTCACAAATCTTTCTGTTCGTTGTTATCCTATTGACACGCATTCCGAGCTTTTGAAGATAACACATTCTAGCTTTATTTTAATACACTCAGCATTTTACTTTAAATTAACAATACATCATTGTCAATTTCAATTGGCTTTTTCTGTCAAACATCTGGCAGCTCTTGTGCAAAAACTCCGATCCTTTGCATGTATGATGCAAAGCAGACACTAACTTTGAAAACAGTTCCACAAAGGAACTAACCGTGGGCAATCTGTAAAGATAATTACTCTATCCATTTAACATTTTATTACAATAACAGTACTCTGAAGTTTGTATCTTACATTAGAGCTGAATTTGCTATTTAATTACTGGTATGAGTAAACGCTAAGATACAACATATTTAAACCCTTAAAATTCCACCCAAAAAACCAAAACAAAACAAGCTAGCAAGAAAAGAAAAAAAAGGACCTTTCTGGTTTGACCAAGAAAGAGCTAAGGACCAAACAAGTGTTGTACAGCTGACATTCTTCTATTTCGTCCCATCAACAAATTTGCCCCAGCTGTACCAGCTGATTCGGGGCTGTAAGGATGCTTTGATTTTAGCGTCACCGGTTATCACAGTTCTTTTCAAGAGAGTTGGAGCTTCTTTATGTTCCACTCATTTGACAGTTTTGACCATTTGAAGTCTCTTAAATCTTGAGGAGATATTAACTTCAATACAGAGTACTTCTTTTTGACCAATCTTTGGCATGCCTTTGTTAGTGCGATTAATAAGCGATTGCTGCATCTTATAGGCTACACAACTGATTGTGTTATGTATTGATTGAGAAAGAGGCTTAATTAAAATACAATTTCAAGACTTTTAAGGTCACAGACAGATGTTAACTGTCTTAGTATTGTATTGCATTCGGAGTGTATAATAACTAAGGAATTAAAAAAAATGATGATACAACTTTAGATCACTAGTTAAATGCAATGTCGTTTCCCCCTGAAAACTTCCAGGAGCCATTATCAGTGTCTCAGTAGAACAGCTTCCGTATTATTTGCAAGTTTATTAATGTCTTGATGCAAAAATGGTAAATTTGGATGTATGCTGCCAAGTTTCTTATGGAACTGAATGCTTTTATCCCCTTTCATTTTTCCTAAAATCCACCTGCGGGTTTAGTTACAAGTGTTTAACTTGGTTCTGGGTATTTTCGTTGTATAACAGCAGCTGTTTCTTTGTCGCTTTGACAAGATGTCAGGGATGAAAGTTCAGAGCTGCTAGTATCGCTCTTTCTCTGCGATTTTTCTATGCGCATTGTACTTGATACTTGCAAGTATCACAAATAGCTTGACATCTTCCATCTTCGGCTATTGTTTGGCTACACACTGTTTCAAATTGTTTTACGAAATTACCAGTGATGTTTCTTTTTCTCTTAACATTTGTTTCATCGAACTTAAAACCACACTGACGGCAACAATTCACAAAAACACTCCTAAAGGCTTATAACTGAAAAACTTTGCGACCCAAATTTTCGTTGCAGGGTACGAGCCAGACAAGGAGAGCGATAGAAATAAAATGGCGACTGTAGATGTGGTGTTTACCGCTTGATATGAGAGATCTGACTTCACTGTATGAGGCTCTCTGATTGGGCGGAAAAAAGACAATTGCGGAAATTTAAAGTTAAAGGTACGTTCCCAGGGGTTCTTCTCATCTCACAGGAAAACTTAACGCCAGTCCCGACTTTGCTCATGATTTTCTCATCCCGTCTCGACTGGCTGCCCCTGAGTCTCCGAGGATGAACATTGACTTAAAGTGCTCCTGTGATTTTAGAAAAAAAAAACCACTGCCTTTTTTACATTAGATTTATTTTGTATTGTGTTTGGTTAAACTTGAAGTTTGATTTTTATCCAAAGGCCGTTTTCTTTGATTTTAAGGTCTGCCATTACTCGCGTTCAAAACTGACCGATTTGACCTCAGAGGGCTGGATCCAGGAAAAAGTGACGTCAAAGGCTCACTAGTTTAAAAATTCAGTGTGTGAATACAGCTTATTATATATGCACAACGCGAGTTTAAAAGTCTGAAAACTCCCGTGCTGCAAATTAATTCTGCGGAGTACACACGCATTGTATTTTTAAACTTGTGATTTTTTTTTAACGTCGTTTATTTTCTCCTCGATGCAGCTCTCTCAAGATCTTAAAGTTAGTAATGGCGCACCATTCTATAGGGAAATTCCAGCTAAAAAAATCAGGTTTCTCTTTGAAATGAAGGCTTAATATTAAATCTTTAGTGGCATAGTGTTTAGTTAACATAGCTTTGAAATTCAAAGAAAAACAATAATTGATTTTTGGTCACAGGAACACTTTAAACTGACTGTACTGTCGCAAAGCTACTCTACCGGGTAAATTATGTCCTTCTTCCACTGGGGGAGAATCGTCTAGCTTAGGGAATAGGAAATTAGCCTTACCCTGTGTTGCAATGTAAGCCATTGTCTCCTCGTCATAACTCTATGAGAAAAACAATCTCGCATAAAACAAACTGTCAGTGGTACAATGTAAATTTTGATACTTCATTAAGGACGGTGCCATTCTTGTCACCAGAGCCTCGGATCGACCCAAGGATCTGGGAAACTCTCTGTAGGAAAACATGCGCTGTTGGGTTCTTATAGCCAAAAAATTGGCTATTTGAACCTAAGGCGCCTGCTCACTCCTCGTGCTAACATAAATGCACCAATTAGAGACGCTTTTGATTGTTCTTCACGAAAACCAATGAGAAGACTCTGTTTCAGGGTTCCCCAGAGCTCTTCTCTCAATCAGTCAAGAGAAGAGCTCTGGGGTCGAGATTGCTAATGTTATTGCCCATACGTCCTGCGCATCTCGAGATACTCAGGTTTGCTATGGGTGGGATATTTTTGCGCGGTTTAAAACTATGCGGAGAAAGCAGATCTTAGCAAGTGCTCTTGGTATCAAAAAAGAAAATTGGGAGTAACCTCGCAGTTTTCAGAGATCATTAAGCTTCAATTTGAAAAAATAAAAAATAAAAAACACCACACATTGCTTTGTATTTGCTTTTACAAATATTCTTGATTAATTATCTTCGAAAAATGAGTGGTTAAGCTCAATTTTCTTTCTGGATTTCAAAAACACTTTTTAAGATCTGCGTTTCCCGCATATTCAGTAAACCGCGCAAAAATAACTTTGAATTAGTAGGCACCGTCCTTAAAGAACTGAACGGTTTTTCTTGTGTGTGTAAGAGAAACCAAGGGCTATTTAAGATGAACATGACGATTACAGCTCTTGAAAATTTCCTATTGAACGTAACATACAAAAATAAGAACATACCGGTATGTAGGTTGCATTGATGTAGTCAGACTCTGGTCGTCCTTCCACTTCGTCCAGTACAACACGCGAATGGTCATCTGTACAAAATGATGTTCAAATTCATTTGACTCTCGTGAGAACAGAAGTGCACTTGAGTACTTGAAATTGTTTAAACCATACGCAGGTTTCTTTACAAATGTTACGATCAAGGAGAAAAGAAAACACGATTTCATTGCTGGAAAGTAAAAGGAGTGGGGGTTTGTGTACTCGTGTATTCTTGTCTCAGATGATACTGAAGGTTGACTTGAGTTTCAATGTGAACTTGCTTGTTCTCGAATATTAAAACCGAAATGAGGACAGAAAAAAAAGAACCCGATTAATTCGGGGTGAAGAAGGATGCCTCAAAAAAAAAACGATTAAATGAAGGAAATGAATAAAGAAAACTGATAACGAGTAAACGAATGAACGGAAGGACATAACAACAAAAGAAGGACGTACGATCTAACGAACAAATTAATGAATGACTAAATGATTGAGTAAATGAATGAATGAATGGATGGATGGATGGCTGGATGGATGGATGGATGGATGGATGGATGGATGGATAAGTAGATGAATGGAGGAAGGGACGGAGTGCTGACCGATACGTGAATGAATGATCAAGGGATGGACGAATGATTCACTGATTCAGCAACCCAAATGTTCTTCAAGTGTACTTACATGTAACTATGTTTCCATAACGATTCTTTGCTTTGTTTTCCTGTGCCACCTTCCAGGGAGACAGCATCCCTCCAATTAACTTCTGTGTTAATCAAACATAATTGGTAGGATTATAAATACAAGTGTGAAATGGAATCCTATTGAAAATATGCTCTTCCAAACCACGACGAATTAACGAAGTAACTGCACAAGATGAGATGGCTTTGCACGATCACTTATCCACCGTGCGCCTAAGGGTATTCAGTGAAATGAAATGCTTACTTGGTTGGTCGCATCAAAACGCTGCCCTAGTCCCTTAAATCAGTTTCCACGAAGACTCTCAATGAGTCGTTCGAATGCTTGCTCGTTCAACTATGACAAACTTGTAATAGCTGGCGCATTTAACTACAATCCTGGAAATGAGAGTGGAGACTTCCCATTTTTTTCCCAACATTTGGACCAAAACTAAAATGGAAACCATGGACACCCCCCTTTCCCCGACCTACCCAACATAATGTTGTCTAGGATGTTGTTCTGTTGTCGGGTGGTGTAATTATGAGGTTTAGTAATCCAATATTTCTATTTGTATTTATTTATTTATTTTATTTTACTTTATTTTTTACAGGGGCGAGGAAATTAAAAATGCGTGGACAGTTGCACCTAGGGTTGTAGGTTAAGGTGACTCCTGCTAGAAATGACACATCTGCAATATTTCCAATACAGGTGAATAGAATAATACGTTTTTGCACAAGTTTGCTACGTCTACATTGCAGCTATGACCCACGGCCAGCGTCCAACGAGCCATCGAAAGGAGATACGTTTGATTCCTTTTTTTTCAAAACCAATCCCACTATTCGCCCTTTTATTTACGTCTTCATTTATTTGTCTAGCTTATCGATCGTTTCGTTTACTGTCATATTTTGTTTTTCGCTTGTCGGCTTCATTGCCGGCGATTACCTTGGTTCTTTAGTAAAATTGCTTTGAAAGTCAACAAGTGGGGAAAAAAGTGGGAAAAAAATCACTTGCCTTGAATTCTTCGTTTAACACCACTGCACCATTCTTTGACTTATTCTTAACAAACTCTGAAAACTGAGCCACGGGAATCGCTTTGGGTTTACTATCTTCAGCTTCATCGTATAGAGGGTCCATTTCTGGAGAAGTGTCTTCCACACGACCTACGTCAAGTCGTACCGCATAAAATTACAAGCATACACGTAATACAGAAATTTAACCGACACGGAATATATAAAATGTTAGATAATATTTTAGACTGTTATCTTCATGCTATGGATTTCAAAACCCAAGTTCAGGAGTTTTTGGATCCAAGTTCAATGCATTCCACATCCCAACTGAATTGACTACACATAATCAGTACTTGCAAAATTCTGGTTTTCGTAAGAAAACTAATGTAGCCAAAATCCGCATTAAAAAAAAGAGGAAATCATAGTCAAATTCTAGCCTCTTCAATTGTAGTGTTGTGCTTGCCTGGCTGACAACTAAAACAAGGCAAAATACACAACGTCCGGCGTCAATTTACGGTCAGAATTATGATATGGAACTTTTGCAATATAGAAAAAATCTCAAAGATTATGGTCCATTGTTAAAGGTAGAAATGTTCTCTTTTGAGTATGGGATGTCTAGCAGTTAAAGCCTTGTTTCAGGACGTCTTGCACGTGCACAAAAGAAGAGCGCCAATGAAATAATTCTTTTATGAATTTATGAACGTTTGGATCATTTTGCAAATGTTGCTTCGTGTCACAAAATGTTCATCACAGCAACTGTTCACGCGATCATGCGGTATGTGAGTTGATAGACGAGATTTAGTAAGCCCATCAGATCAATGGAAACAACTGGAACGTTTAAAATTCAATAACGTAAAATTATATTTGAGAAACATACTTTGCCTTTGTCCTTTGCGCTTTCTTGAGATATTCTGATACACCTGGTCGTCTGATTCCCCAGGAGCACAAACATTCGCATTCTGATAAATCTCTTTGGGTGGTTTATCATTGCTATATTTTTCAGAAGTTCTTTTAAAATTCGCAGGATTTTCATATGCAAAGGTATCTGTCGTTGCTGTTGAATTAGAGGGACTACTTCCAATGTCATCTAGAACCCGGTCGCTTCCTTTGGATGACGTCTTTTGTTTCCTCCTTAAAAACGAAAAAAAAAAGAGAAAATATCTTAAAATGAAATATATGTTATTCACCGGCCTTGGTCGGTCCGTATTGGGAAAAACTGTGCCCGAGGTCTCGAGAGGTCTCGAGACCTCGGGCACAGCTTTTCCCAATACGGACCGACCAAGGCCGATGAATAACACTTTTATTTATTTCTAAATTCTATTTTTAGAAGGTAGGAGACACTATTAAGAAAAACGGTCATGTTTTTATTTTACACATTGTCTCATCAACGTGTCAACAAATGTACAATAAAATGAATTGGTCAGGAATATTTTTACACTGTGTGAAGTTTCGCTTTCAAAAGTCAACAAACTTGGCAAAATGTAGAAGAAGCCATGTCAATGTTTTAAGCTAGAAAGTGACATCTGTAGTAGTAGTAGTAGTTGGTTACCATGACCGTGGTCAGGAGATAGGAAAATACTGCTCGCTCCCGGAACCAATCGGATTGCAGGATTTTCAGGATACCGCCCGCTCACGATCAAAGAAATAAGTAACATGAAAAAAGGAAAAAATGTCAGGCAGCCAATACAGAGGACGCTTTTCTGGTTCAAACACAGGCTAAGAGTAGTATCTAATTTCGGTGATAGAGTAAAGGCCTGTTTAAACGGTTTCAAAATTTGACCAACATTCGTTCAACAAAAGTTGAAAGGATGTTGGACAAATGTTGGACGCAAAAACAAAGTTGTGCGGAGGCCGTTCAAACGATTCCAACATTGCGCCAACAAAAGAACCAACACTTTCGTGAAATTTGGTTGTGAGGAACTAAGAAGTAGAAACCAGACTCTCTCGTCCAGATAAACTACGCCATATTGACTTTTGCGGCCTGATGTGAGCATGCGTGTGTTCTACAACTGTTGAACAGTGTTCAAACGGCTTCAACACCATTCAACATTTTCGAGAACAAAAGAAAAGTTGAATCGATGTTGAATGAAAGTTTAAACCAATTTAAACTTGATTCAACACGCTTTCAACACACTTTCAACAAGCTTTGGACTACCTGTTCAAACGCACCCAACATTTGGTTCAACAAAATGCGTTGAATGCATGTTGAAGCAAATGTTGAAACCGTTTATACAGGCCTTAAGGAGAGGAAGAAATATATGTGTTCTTAACTCACTCCACTAGCTGATACGTTTCCATACAGTTCTTCTAAGTAAAATAAATGAATATTATGTACACTTAAACCACCAGTTTTATTCACACAGGTAGAATAGACCATTTTTCTCTTAGCTTGATTAAATAGTACCCTTACAAGAGCTAAACTACTTAAAAAGTAGCTTCATTTTCCCTTTATACGAAATTTGCGAACTTTCGATTGAAGTACGACTATGAGAATGACCAATTGAATTTTTTTGCTCACATGGTAGACGAGACGAGGGGATATGGTTGCACCTAAAAGTTCACTTTGTTTTGTTGGATGATAAAAAAATGTGTATGTTCAAAATGAATTAATATTACAAGCACAACCCTTTACGTCCGACCGGTACGATGGCAACAACCTGGAGACCAAGCGGGAGCATGAAAGCGTCGTTTGCGCGCTTTTAAAAACGTTAAATACAATCATTGTATAATGAAATGCGCCTATCAATTGTCACGGCTTTAAATCTGCTTTTATAAGACGATCTTGGAAATGTCCACACTGAAGCATTTTCTACAAACGCCTCGGCATGTACATACAGAAATTTTCATCGAGAGGCGGGATAGCATCGTAATCTTTCCCCTGCTTGGAAACCTTAATGGCTACACCTCGTTGTTTAACCTCTCTGTTTGATTGGATATAATCGTATTGAGAGAGGAAACAACCACGATTGCTATTGCTAACTTTTTCTACACTGTCCACTTCAAAAGGGACAAGCTAAAAGACAGGACACTTCCCAAAACGGCCGGTTGGTACAATTCTGCTTCTTCGCAGCAATGAAATACATGGTGGCTTCCTGTTCTCTTTTCAACTCTAAATTTACCTAAATTAAGTGCAACCAAGCCTTTCCGCTGCTTCTTTGAAATAACAACCATTATGCCATTATCTTCTCTCCCCTCCCTTACGATTAACAATCACCATACCATACTACCTGAGCCCTCCGTTTCAACAACCACGTGATCAAAAGAAACTGAGGACTCTCGAGACGTGAATGGATAACGTCGTTTTACTTCGGGGTATGCGCAATGGCTTTGGACGTGCGTAGGACGTAATACTCGAACTGCAGTTTTAAAGGGCACCATGTAAAACTTACCTCCGATACAACACGACTCCAGCGACAGCAATTACCGCAAAGAGTATTATCAGCACCACTGGCACAGCTATTGCAGCAACAGGGATCTTGTCTTGCTGGGATTCATTTCTGGGATTCTGTGATTCTGTTCCTAAAAGGAAAGTAACTACAATTTGTAGAGAGCTATTATTTATAGGAAATGGATACTCGCCTGTTTTACACATAAACACACTTCTTGATGACCTCATTTCATTCTGGTATCAAATTTTGTAATGATATCAATTTATTTTAATTAAGTGGTACCATGATCAAAAAATAAAATCTTTTTTCCTTTTGATTTCAAAACTATGTTAACAAAACACTAAGTGACCCAAGTTTAAGCCTTAATTTCAGATTGACACTTGTTTATTTTAACTGGAATTCTCCTATTTAATGGTCCACTATTACTAACTTTAAAATCCTTGAGAGAGCTGGATAGAGGGGAAAATGACGTTAAAGACTCACTAGTTTGAGAATGCAACGCGTTTGTAAATTGATATCAAGCACGCGATTTTCGGGCTTTCAGATTTTTAAACTCGTGTACATACAGAATAAACTGCGTTTACATGCTGAAATTTTAGGCTAATGAGTAAATGACGTCACTTTTCTCTAGATCCAGGGAATCTGAGGTCCAGTCGGTCAGTTTTGAACGTGAGTAATGGCGGACCGTGAATCCAAAGCTTACACTCAAAGTAAACAGCCTTTGGATCAGAAAATCAAAGCTCAAATTTTGTCAGACAGTTGTTAAGCAAACACACTTTCAAAATCTGAAGAAAAAAAGAAAATGACTTTAATTTTATCATGGCACCACTTTAAGTACAGCTAACTGTTCTTTTCTCCACGTAATCGCCACTTTTCGCTAAAAATGTTTTGACGGACCATGTATGGCAAGTGTGGTCATTGAAAAAGACAAATAAATAATAATCCTAATATTCTTAACTTGTTAATAGCATGCGGAATTAGACAACGTGTAACAATTATTACTTCCAGTCTTAATTGCTCATTGTCTGTTTTGCAAAATATATTGAACTCTGCAAGGTTGTAATTGTCAATTTTCAGATAAATCTTCTGTATCAAATGCCAAAATGCCAAGTTGTCTAAACTAACAATGGTTTTTACAAGATAGCCTTAGATGGGAAAATCTTCCTAAGACACTTTCCTTGGATTCAGACGAAAGGCCACAAAAAGTGTGGGTCATCAACAGAGGAACTTAAGTTTACAAATTTTGCCGTATTAGCATAAGCGCATCGACAAGTCAAGATAAGAGCCCGACCACACTTGAGCTCTGCTTTTTCAATGGCTTCTAGCGTTGTTACGGCGGAAGTGGGCGCCACTCCTATCCCATTGCATGCTTAAGCTGCCCCCAGTCACTGAGTACTGGTCCTGATTTTACCGACCTCAAATGGAAGGATAGCTTCGGAGGAATTTGGACAAGCACGACTGAGATGCGAAGCCGGAGCGCTGGGATGTAGACCGCGAGCGATATCCCTCAATTTTCCAAGAAGTGAGGAGAGAAAATTGAAATGCTACGTCCCTTAAGTTTTTGAAAACAATAAAATGGTTTCTTGACGTTGCGGTGTTTGATTTGTAGCAAGTGTTTTGAGATGGGTCTTAGGCTTATAGTCCTCAGTCCAGAAGACTTTTAAGTCATCTGTAACTAAGTAGTCCGGCATTCGAGCCAACGACCTCACGAACGGTGGCCCTATGCCAACCAAATAAGTCAACTGATTGGCGGCTTTGTGAAGGTCACAACCTTGAAAGATTGCTTAGTTTGGCACTTTTTGAAGTCAACTTTTTAAGTCAATTTGTGGGTATCAAGACAGCTTTTGACAATTTTTATAGTATTGAAGTGAGGCAATACCTAAAGAATGATGTCACATCCATTTCTCTCTTTCTCTTTCTCAAAAATGGTCAGAATGGTATGTTATTTTGCAAAAAAAACTCTTGACTGTAAAACCTTTCGGACTGAACCATCCTGTTCTGCACTTGTGTTGTATTTTAAGCGCTCTGTTATTACAAATAACCACAGCGGAATTGAGAATTACCATTGCATAAGTAAGATCAAGCGCTATATCTGCTATCTAGCCTCACCTTTGGACTTTTTCACTGAGATTTTTGCAACTTTGTTGACTTTTCCTTTTAAAATCACCTGTAAAGGAAAGGGCATCGTAATACCAAAAACTGAATGTTATAGTGAGGAAATAAACTTCTGGTCATAAGAAATACCTATGCTCGCATCGCGAGTCCAGGACGAGGTGAGGCGAATTATTCACTTTGACAATCTGAAGGTCATTTAATATCGGAGTAGAATTCTTCTTTAGAAATAAATAGCTGGTTTTGTTTATAGTAAAGTGCGGGTGCGGCTTATTGCTTTCATTCATCGAGTCCTATGAACCCAACAAATTGACCTAGGGCCTGTTTTTCGAAAGTCCCGAAACTTTACGGGCCATTTTCGGGTGTCACAATTCCCTCTGTATCTCAAGAAAAGAGAGGATTTAAGTCGTCAAATCTCACAGTCAGTTTGCTTTTTGATACCTTGAAAACATGTTAAAAGATCGGCATTCCAAGCGGTTGGCAGGTTCACAAATAGCTATCCGGGCCCGAAAAGTTTTCGGGACTTTCGAGAAATTGGCCCCTGCTCTCATCTGAGAGGCTTCTTAGCTCAGTTTGTAGAGTATTGCATCGGCATCGCAGAGGCTGAGAGTTAGAGTCCCGTTGAAGCCACTTGAACTTTTAAAATGTCTGTAAGACACACTTGCTTAATTTGTCCAGATAAGTGTGATAAGTGTTTCTTCCTTTCAAATAGCTAGTTTTGTTAAACTTAAATTGCACCGGATGTTTACGGAATGTAAATGTCGTATATTAAGGCTTTGATCTTTGCTTCTTGAGGCTTTAAGAAGTAACCAAAAAATAAGTTCGTAAAAGAATGTCCGCCGTCCAAATGGTTGTAATCCCATGGTAAAAACCATGATCTATCCTCCTTACTTACGTTTTCAACGCTGGTTACAGCTCTTTGGTACACAAGGTAATTGTGGCCCCTCTGAAGTTTTTTGTTCTCGTAACCGCCGTAAGTCTCTTCGTTGCCAACATAAAATTCCCATGACTCAGTGAGCAACGGAATGTTCTTTATTTCGGCAGCAATATAGAAGCCCATTTGTTCCTCATTACTATTGTCCAGCTTTTGAGAATAGTCGTCTGGAAGGTCTTCATTGCCATCAATAACTTCCAAAACTATAATCTGATACGAGCTGAACCAAAATATAGTCGTTCATAAAAAAATAGCATTTCAAAGTATCAAATGCTGCAAACTATATAAAATAGTGTAATGTGTAAATAAGTCGATTAGGACTTTCTGTTGTAAAGTCAACTGACCCATAGACTGATCGACAAATCGATCGAGCCATCAGACAAAGAGTCAGTCGTCCATCATTTAGTCAGCCATGAAGTCAGTGGGTCCGTTAGTGAGTCAGCCAATTGGTCTGTCCTTTCTTTTTTTTCTATTGGCAAATCAATCAAGTAAGTGGATGCTCTGGTCTATAGCTCTTTGGCAACGTAGAACCAATATTCTTAGAATGGTTCTACGCTGCCAAACAGCTATAAATTTCTATAATAAAACCTCACCTAAAAGATTCGCAACTAGCGAAAAGTAGTCGCTTATATCGTGGAATATTTTTGCAAATTTTGGCTCTTAAAAAGGTCACCCAGCAGTTTCGGATGAGCAAATTGTTCGCTGGGAAGTTCTCAAAGCTAACGTTCAGCTAGCAATTTCGCCTAAAATTTTAGGACACTTCAATTTTTCAGCAAAGGTAACCGAACGTATCAAATTCTTGTAAGTGATAAAAAGCATCTCTTTAGACAATCTTTAGACAATACAAGTAGCCTAGAAATGGCTCTCAAATGCGTTTGTCTTTATTTGCTCGTCGGGTGCCCATGCTATGTGAAATGGCTGTTTAAATAATTCGATTACGACTTTCTGTTATAAAGTCATTTGCATGACCCATGCATTGAGAGATCGAAAAATCGATCCAGCCATGCATTGGTCAATAATTCATTTATCCATAATTAAGTCAGCCAAGAAGTCTGTAGGTGTGTTAATCAGTCAGCAAATTGGTCGGTACGCCCTTTCTTTTTAACCATCTAGCAATTAGCCAATCAATCGTTTAACCAAGTATGCAAGTAAGTGGATGCTCTGGTCAGTGTTTTGTTGACCAATCGACAGAAACATGGTGTTTATTGGCAGTGAAGAATCTTACATTGCGAAAATAGTTGTTGTCGAGTTGTTGTTGCTTGACTGTGAAGATGGTCTCCGTTCTGCTTTGTCGAAAGCCGCCATGCAACAGTCATAGTCTCAGGACTACAATCATCCAGAAGATCAAACTCCGTCAAGGAAATTATGGCTATGGGAGGAACAATGTCATGAGAGTGTATCGCATCATATGTGGATTTGACAATACCTTATCGGCCCATTCGTCTGAATTGCAGGCCACAATTCAATCATAACGCTTGTATTGTCGACGCTTTCATCTCTTATTCTTTTGACGTCCGGTTCCAGGGGAGCTGGGAAAAGAGTAAAATTACTTTTTGTCGTCACAAGGAAAGTATGTTACAATTTAGTATTGCCATTAGATGTAGTTACATTCACCCTTTTAACCATGCGAAAATATGTTTTGGCCTGCGTTACGGCTTTGCCCTTAATGAACGAACCTGAGGGAAGCTGCAATGGATTAATCGAAAAGAAGGTAGAATTGTGTCATTCAGTTATTTCACCCAAGAAATGTAGAAACGCAACAAACGATATTGGTATATTGCGGCCGTAAGCACTTCCCGGCAGCCACTTTGCTTCATGGAAGTTTGTATTAATTCAAAATTACCATATGTTAATAATGAATACAACATTCGATTCAATCCTTTTTCCAAACCGTAGGTCGCAATGTGTATTCACTCCTGGAGACAGTCTCGACATGAGCATAAGTAAAAGAAGAACATGATTATTTTGCTGTGATTTAAGAGGGGGGAAGAAGAAGGAATGACCACAAAACTACGCTATGTGCATAATCTTGTGCTTATGTAGCGCCTATCCTCATTAACTCATTAGCTTGTCATATGTATGGTTACGCTGATATTTGCGCAGCTAGCAACGACCAAACTAAGTAGAGTAGAACATTCTCAATACAAACACAGTGTAAAGAAAGCCTCGGATAAACATAAGCCTCAAGTTTTCATTTCCTTAGAAGGTAAACGAAATGCACTTAGCAACCTTGTTTAAGGATCAAAAGTTAAAGAGCTGAATATTCTGAAGCCATTTAGACGCAGGCTACGACACAGAAAAAAATCCTTAGGTCGTGTTGCAAATCAGTGATGGCTTAGTCATTGCCCCAGCCGCGAAAAAAAGTAATAGAAATAACGCTCTCTACTATCGATCATGCATAATCTGCAACTGAAACCATGTTTGTTGATCATGAGATCGCGAGGTTTTCGATAGCAATTCAAAAAACCTGATTTGACAATGAAAGTACCGGACATGGTTATTTTCCGTTACAATTGCCTTGGGAGCGAACCCTCAAGGAGGTGTGAAACTTAGCAGAAATACTGTTCACATTCTCGAGATTGGATAAACTTATCCCGTAAATCAAATGCCGTCAGATCGATTTTTCTGTTTAGTAAGCAAATAAAGCGGTGTGACTTCTTTCTGGTTTGAATGATCTATTGCGTGATGAGTGTCTTGTGTTTCTTCAGTCAAAGGCTTCCTGATATACCCAAGTCCAAAAAACAAAAGAAAAAGGAAAAGAAAAAGGGAAGAAAAGAAGCCAATGAATCCTAACTTTATAGTGCCAAAGTACCCTGCGTTAAATGGTAAACAACCAGACGAAACGTCCGGCCTGAAATGAAAACCCTGCAGATCAAGAACGTTTTACCTGCCACCTTCGTTTTAGCAACCATTGTTTGTGATACGTTCTGTCCACATGCAGACTTCCCAGAAAAGTGAAACTTGTAAGATGTGTACGGCACCAACGTCTTCACTGTTTGCTGTAACAGTTGTATTGTACCACTATCACTGAAGTCTTGTATGTAGTCCTTCGTTCCATAGTACGTAACCTCAATAAAACGAACATGATCGTCAATTTCTTATTTTTTTACAGAAACACGGACAAGTCTCCTTTGCTCTTGTGTTCTCGGCAACAAACAGGTTTTGTACACAAGCATAGGCCATCAGTAAGAATGAGGACTTGGAACACCAGTTTCTAAAGCATGGGCTGGACACTGCATGTTTGCATACACTGGATGCAACTAAAGATCTTTCAGGTATAAACCTCCCGTGGGGAAGTTTTTGCTTGACGAAGGGCGAAAGAAAAATTAAAAAAAAAAAAAAAAAAAAAAAAAAAAACAGAGTCCCATGCTAGGTTGGTTATCTATGGCCTGAATGGAGAATGTGTGCCAATGGCTCTACAAAGTCACGAGCCTACAAATTTTCAAATGTAATCAAAGATCTTCTTACTGAGTATTCTGAGACCTCTTCTGGGCTGAACAACGGGTTATTCCAGGTTAGCTCTAGTTCTGTTTTTCCAATGTTTTGCACTTTCAGGTATGGAGGTTTTGGATCTGGCGATGGCAAATGGATTAATCAATAATGAAGGTTATTATCGACAACCTACCGCGAAGTTGCTGTGACTTAATAGCTAATAAATACGATGAGCCCCAAATCAAATATTTGCTCTCCGATGAATATGTTGCCTCGTAAGACCTCCATTCATTATTTGAAAATTGCAGAGCATAGTAACGATGTCGAGACCACTGTAATTCTTTCGTGTCATTTGCTCATCATCAAGTTTTGATTGCCGTTATTTTCTGAAATGCCGCACAATTTCGTATCTGAACTTTTTGCACAGCAAGGGAAAGGAGATGATAAGTACAAAGCTGACAACGGCTAGAGGTTGTAACTTTCTTTTTCTTTTCAAAGGGGAGTGGTGTAGACCACATGTAGATAATCTACTAATACCTGAACTTTGCAATGACTTCTCCTTGCTTAAGGGTCCGCTGCCGGCTGAAGTGAAGGCTCTCACAGATACGTTGTACGTGCATCCTAACTGAAAGCCACTCCAAACGAAAAACGTTTCTGTCAAATTGATGCGTGAGGTCTCGTCAAGAGATCGTCTCGACCTTGCTCCATTCGATGTCTTTTTCCTTCTGATTTCATATACTGTGATTTTTCCATTTCTCTTTTCCCTTGCGACCGGAGCCCACGAGATATTAAATGTGGTCTTATCCACCTCCTTGGAGAAAATATTCTCAGGACTCCCAGTGGGTGCTAATGAAAGTACAAATATACAAGAATTAGTGATTATCGCTTTAAATCACCGCATCTGAGTCAGCAAGATCTAAAATGTTTGTTTCTGACATATTTAAGGCTAACTGAACCAGGCTGCTCTTGCATGAGTAGTAAGGACTTGATTTCACCTGTCCATGGCATCTCGCATGTGTTCTCATCTCTTTTCTCTGTCTAATTGATGTAAATACGAAAAATCCATCATTCGAATGGTCCTTAATCACAATTGAAGACTTCGATTGCATTGGAAGTTTATTTAGTGGACCCATGAGTAGTCGTTATAATTCTTCCAAACGGACTCACCTCAAGCTGTCCTAATTTTTGGAAAGAGTAGGTAAAGACTGAGCAAACAAAAGAAATTGCTGTCAAGGGTTCAGCGATAAGCAAGCTAAAAAGCGGACATGGTGGTTATGTGAAAGGTGGTCATATAGTGCTAATAAAGGTAAGTCACAATGCAGGCTAGACTTTGGAAGCAAATGTTGCTATGGCCACAACCTCGAATATGATGGCTTGCAACTGCAATCGACATGATAAGGGAACGAAGTCCACTGCCGATGAGTATGCCGTCGTTTTCCGAAACTGAGATACCAAAAAAAGGAAAAAGTCGCAACGATTCCTAACCTGAAACCTTATTTTTAAATGAGAAAGTGTTTTAGAACAGGACTTACAGTTTGTAATCAATATCTTGAAAATTAGAAAGTCTAACAAATTGTTAATATGATTACAAAGCCAGCATTTATTCCTCAGTTAAAGATCCTTTTTTTGATGCGAGTGGGTCTGTACCCACGACAAGGTAGTCGAGTGTTCTATCACCCGAATGAACCAGTCGACAATCTAAAAGCTCTTAGGGCATTCATTGAGTTTAATCCGGTCATTGTCTTTGCTGTTTAGTCTTTTTTTGTTGGTTCAGGTATCAAGTTAATAACATTGTACTATGTCAGAGCTACTATGATAAAATTAATGAATTTCCAAGGTGAAGTGAAGAAAAACAAACTTATTTTGAGAAGTTTTGTTTTTTTCTTTTCAATAATCTACATGTCGGTTTGAATTCGAATGAGATAAAATAAAATAAAGCTATATACACTATCACGGCATAAGGTTTTGTCCTTCATGCTTGAGGTAGTCAAGCGTTTTTTTCCTGCCTAGCATCTATGACTTCTTACCGTCTTCATTTGTCCTCACTATTACTTTCACAGGGCTAATTGGTCCATTGCCATCCGCTCCAAAAGCCATTTCTTGAAATGCCAATACTTGAAATTCATACTCTGTGTATTTCCCGAGGCCAGTAACATTTGTGGTTGTGGATGAGTTATTCTGGATGGTCTTAAGGGTGAGTGGGTCTGAAGAGTTCCTTATTTTGTACAGCAGTTTTATTCCGTGTATGGAGTCTGCATAGGGTAACTTCCAGGAGACACGCACACTGGTGGATGTAAGAGCTGTCACGGTAAGGTTGGTAGGAGCTTGTCTTGGACCTGAAATGATAACGCACTGTTTGAGATAACATATTCTGGGCCAAGAAAACCGCTCGTTATTTTTAAGAATCCTCTTACGGAGGCTGGATGTCTGGCTATTTCTGTCACGCTATGCTATGTTAAAAGATTATTTTTCCCTCAGGCATGTTAATACACTGACGGTATTTTGCGCATTATCAAGGATTGCATTGGATTACATCTAAACGATTAGGTAAAGTTCGTTCTGGTTCTCAGACTTACCCTTAATTATAGAAAGATCAAATGTTTACTACAGATATCTCCTTTTTTATATATACTCACCCCATACTTTCTTTTCATATTTCTACAAATGTGAAATGAACCAGTTAGAGTAAAATGAAATTATTTCTGTGCAGTTTGACCCGTGAAATGACATGTTCTCACTCGAGTTCTTATAGGTATTTTTGGAGGTCTAAAACGTACTAAACTAAAAGTTCAACTTTGTTATCGGTTCAAGCACCTTTAAAATATGCTTGGTTGATCACGTGCTCACAGTCCTGTAAGCCTGACTACCTATGCCCTTTATGCCCAAAGTTATTACTGTACTTTTTTCATTGTCACTTGGACTGAAACCGTCACGTGAATATTTAGGGCGGGTCATGGCCTAGCCCAGTTTTAAATACAAATTTCAACGCGTTCAACGGACAAAGGGACTAGCTAGCATTTCCAAATCGATTGCTTAGACGTAAGTACTGCTTAAATAGCAGGGGCAGCCAGGGACGGTTTTCTTTTAAATGCTTTAAATCTCTGTTCTAAGCTCTCTGGAGTGCCTTTAAAGCTTTCAATTTCATTTAATTAGGGTCGCTTTTTATCTGTTCGGTTATTCTAGGGGAGCTTGAAGCTTTTCGAATTTACTGGGGCATTTTTTCTACTTTCCCAAAATCTTAGGTATTGTATCCTTTTTGAATATCATAGCTGGCCTTTTTTTTGGTACTCACAACGACATTTTTATCAATCAGAAAGCAACAGGCATTAAAGGACAACTAAAGGTTAGAAGATCACTTTTTTATGTCTTATTATTTTCCAAATATAACGTCCTTTTCCTAAAAAAATAGGACAAATCCTTTTTCATCCTGAAAGGCCTTGAATTTGCCTGAAATCCTTAGTTGTTTTTCCAATTTCAAGGTCCGCCAATTTGTTTGTTTTTTCTTTCGATTTTTTCCAAAAAGGAATGTATGCCACCATGTTGTGACGTCATAGCGCAACATAGTACTCCGCTTTCTTCGTCGTTAATACACGTAAATTTATGGCAGAACTTGAACCATACTCTTTTGAACCAATGCGATAAAGTTCAGGATACGAGGAAGAGGAAGCAATCAAAAAGGGGAAATACGACTTGGTGCAGCTGTGATTTTTGCGTGAACTGGGAGGCCGGGACAGCAAGAAAAGGAATGCATCTGCTGCCGCGAGATAGAGGAAGCTATGAACTAAATCTCAGGTGAATTGCTTATATTCAAAAAGAAATAAAGACAACTTGATAACTACGAGATTCGGTTGGCTGCTGTTGTTTAGTCTGTCATTTTGATTCAATTTGACAAACTTTAGCATCTAGTGATGCACATAGCTCTTAACTAACAGATCTACATATAGCTTAATAGCTATTAAAGTTAGATGAGCCGGCAGATCGAGCTATTCGTTGTGTAACGCACCATTCTAGCTTTTCGACCGTGCATGTGTTTGCAAAGAGAAGTGGTACAAACTGCCATCGTATTTAAACACATTACTCTGTTCGTAGTATTGCGAATTTTAAAGGAGATATTATTTGGCAATTTTCAATTTTTTTATCTTGCACGGTCTTAGGTGAAAATTGCTGAGAGGCGCTCTTAAAGATCTGTGTTATCGTCGCCGAGTTTATAAAACCTAGCTTGAGGCGCGATTGCCATTCACGGAATGACGTGTCCCAGGTGCTTGCAAAAAACAACTCTTTGGTTCACTTCTCCGGCGCCGGGTTTACCACTGAAATCTCCCGAATAAAGAAAACATAGCTCACTAACTGGGTATAAATAGAATCGATGGAGTCACAAAGTTAACATTTCATCAATTACATGCAACTGTCGCATCGACCCCAGTGGCCAAGACACCGTGAAAAGGGGTTCGAAATGATCCGAACAGATGTGACAGTGCTGGATATTTGGCAAGTTCTCCCTTCTAATTCGGATGAGCCATTCTTTGAGAAGGATTTCGTTTTTAACAGGGAGACGGTGAAAACTTAACTCTTTTGGTGTCTGAGAGTTCTATTAGAACAGCCCACAATAACGCACTAAGCCATTTTTCAAGTTAAGCAAGTGAGTGCAATGACGTCAAGCTTAGCGCCCAAGCCTGCTATAGTACAGCCAAAATGGCGGACTTCCATCGAGTGATCAATACGGGTCTTTCTGGCCTCATAAAGGCGACAAAATGTAAGAAACCCCTCAAATACTCGAATATTTCCTTTAACTAAGTCAGGCACTACAAATTTGCCGAAGGAAAAAAAATTCCATTTTTATCTTCAGTTCGATTAGAAAATCCTATGTTATCAATGGCCTTCCAAACAGATAATTTAACGAAAGGTTCCTTTGGGTGCCCCTGAAATAGGCCTTTGAGTTGGTTACTGAGATTTAAGTACTGTTTATAGCGCAATTTGAATGGGCACCTAAAACAGGTGGTCATCAAATAATTTGAAAAACTTTATCGGGTGGGGGCAAATAAGATACGCTTTCATAAAGAAGTGGTAACAGTTGTAAAGTGGAGTTGTTGATGGCAGTTTCACTGCAGTCGACAGCCAGTTGAAGTGGAATACTGGTGAACAGTGAATTCACATCAAAAGACATCAGTTTGTGGTCGTCTGGTAATTGTACTGTCTTGATGACGTCAGTAAAGTTTTATGAGGAATTGCCTTCAACTTCCCGCACCCTACAAAACACTCACCGACGAAATCAATAGACAAACAACACACCAATTTATTGTATCACAGTACTGCCCAACGTATTCTACGATTTACACGCACAGACCATAGACCTATAGACGGATCGAAACGCGCCAATCACTGTTTAGTCTTCCCAGCCAATTAACTCTAGGCTCAACTGACAGTCGAAAAATAACATCATGAATGAGTTGACCAATGACATCTACGACCGGAGTTCTTATAGTGTATCTACTGACGTTACGCAAACTACTTGACTATGAAGATGACTTCAGGTCAGGTTGTCGAAAGGTCAGTCAATGCCATCTCAAAAAGTCCTTCTCAGGACTACACTCACCCGGAAGATCGTACTTTACTTAATTATGACATGACTCCTGGGTTCAAACCATTTACGAAAAGAAGCAATGCTGGATAAGAAGCTATCCCTGGAGGAAGGATCCAGCTACGTTTCCAGACAACTATGGCCTGGCACTTGCCACATTGTGGAAGACTGAGCGCACCCCCTGGGCAGCAGTGTATCAGCGACAAATGACTGATGTGGTAGAAGGTGGTGGGGCTCGGAAGCTCTCGAATGAGGACTTAAAGGATTGGATAGGGCCGATGTTCTATAGCTCTCATATAGCCGTCAACAACCCCTGGTCGCAGTACACACCCTTGAGAATAGTTTTCAACTCCAGCCAAGTTTGTAATGGGGAAATGTCCAGATTGTTTCATGAACAATTTGCTAGGTGTTTTACTGCGTTGGAGAGAAGAGAAAGTCGCGCTAGTAGAAGACATCAAGAAGATGTTCAACTCGGTTCGCTTAAGGTCTTTAAAACAGCACTGCCATAGATTCTTGTGTAGAGACCTGGAGCCCTTTCTAGAACCTGATAATTACGTCATCGAGAGAGTCAACATGGGTGACACCCTTGCACCTGCAATCTGCACCGAGGCAATCGATAAAACAGCGGACAGACTTAAGAAGGAGAGTGAGGCAGCAGCTAAACTACTCAAGAAGTATAACTGTGGATGATCTTATCAATTCATACCCCTGCGGACCTTGCCATGAGAGCGGTACACGTAGAGGTAGTCTTTGGATATGACAAAAGCTCATTCTTGATGGCGCTAAACCGATTCGCTAGTGTTTGTGGTTGGCCTGAAACGATCTCAGGGATCCTGGGTCGCATCGAATTGGAGCAGAGAGAGAGAGTTGAAGGGACAGTAGCAGGGAATTGATCGCGAAAGGCTTCAGAGAGACGGGCAAATAAAGGCTTGATGTGGGTCTTCGGTCCAGCAGATAGTCCGTGGAACCAAGGGGCACTGGAGGCCTTAGTAAAAAGTAAGAAGCGAGCCATCCACTTTGCAGTCAACAGTTAGCGGTTGTCAGTTCCAGAATTCATGACATGGTGCGCAGAGGTATCCAATTTGCTGAACGAGCAGCCCACAAGCAATCTTCCAACTGCTGAGTCAGATCTGGATATTCTGACACCCACAAGTCTGCTACTTGGCGGTGCTACAGCTGTGAACCCCGGCGAATTGCAGCCTCGAGGATCTCATGTCATTACACGCTATCACCTTGTACAGACTTCTAGAGAAGGTGGACAGAGTTTTACGCCCTTGCGATGGTAGTACAAGGCAAGAGGAACACAGCTTGCCGAAACCTCAACCTGAGAGATATCATGATTGGGGCTGAGAAGAACACCTTGCGTGGAGAGTACCGGCTTGCTGAAGTAAAGAAGCTTGCAAAGCGGGTGAGAAAGTACAGCAATACGGCGACTCAAGGGACCTTACAGTAAGTTTCAGTATGTATAGTACGCTCATTATATTGAGGCTGCGATCGCTGCGACACTTCCCCTTCCCGGTGTGCCGGAACCGGGAATGCTGTTATTCGCGCGATCGCAACCGGAGTGGTCAGCGGTCTCAGGAAAAAAAGAGTAATGGCGCCGGCCATGAGTTGTGGACGTTTGTCGTTGCGTTGTATTCAAATGCTGAAAAGAAACTAAAGTGTAAGTAGTTTGTCTTTTGTCTTAACTTTCCAGTTTTCGTTTATCATTTTGTATATTTAGAATCTTATCTTGTAATATTTTTTGAAGGTTTTATCGCGCGTAAACGTGAATGTGCTAGTTGCAATAAAGTTTAGTTTGAAACCAGTACACACAAGAGGTGAGGTATTTGAAATCAAATCGTCCAATGTTCAGCTATCGGGTTGCGGACACGAAACCACGCCACGGAAGCATTTCAATCTAACCTATTTGAAAAAGGCTTGAAATTCGATACAAATTTTCCAAATTCGTTTCTTTATCGTTAATACTACACAAACTTTCAAGTTAAGCATTTCGCCCTATTTTCAGTGCGCAAAAAATCTCTTTCGTGACACCTGTCGGTTCGCTAGTTACCATCCATGTCCAAAACACCTAAACTGAGTCGAGTCCACTGCTACTTAGCGATTTGATTCAAATTGAGTCCATTTCGCTAACCAGTTGCGATTCGACTCAAATTAATCGAATCACTCGATTCGAGGTAGCTGTGTCCATTCGACCCTAGGAGAGGCCGATTTGCAAGATACTTTGGAAGGGGAGTAAAAGGGGGTATAGATGGTTTTCAATCACGTGATGAGACGGCCATGTCTGTCTACAAAGCAACGGCAGCACTTTTCTACGGGTTGCGGGTGACAGGTGGCGGATGGCGGTGAAAGAAGTAAGAAAATCTCATCAAACTGCTATTTGCAACGGAAATATTTGCAACCGTTCTCATTTCCTGAAACGTTCAGAAAACGTCCCAACATTAGCGTAGATACCCGAAATGTTCGAGTGAAAGATATTTTTAGCTGTTTTCCAGTCCCTAAAATTCAGTTTTAGTCCTACGTAAATATGGCTCAAACGTGAGATTTAGCGCCGTTGAAAGGCGCGTTTTAGCGTAGAAATTGCAATCCATTTTTTTACGTCAATGGTTATTAAACAATTGGTCTGGCATTGTAAGTTATCCACGGAAAATTTCCCGGTATGTTTGTCACCGACATATTCACGACGTGTAGGCGTGTGACCCACGTTGAATGTGTGTTTAGCGGTTTCGTTGGCAACGGTGGTAACTGGAGGTCAGTTTTAAAAGTTGAACACAATATTATTTTTAACAAAAATTCCGTTCAATATATAGGCATTATTTGTCCGACTTGTAGAAAAATTTGACTGCCAACACCATTGACATCTCCTCTCCCCTCTGTGGCCTATTTTTATACTTTAGCTCCTGCATGACAGTTGTTTTCTTCTTTGGTTTTCCCACGAAAGGTATTGAATAACATGGTTCATTTTTTGCATTCTATTGGTCATTTCGGATCGCAAATCAGGCAGCTATAGCGAGATCGTTCAAATGAGTGAGGTCTATGAAAAATCATATTTCAGTCTTTTAGCAGTAACAGTTAATTCAAATAAGAGTTAAAAAATTATCCCTTTTGACATATTTTCAGCGGACCAACTATTTCCAAATATCTCTGAAATATTTCAAATATTGCCTTTCTTTGGGTGTCGATGCTATACAATAACTTTCTGTCAAATCGGCAAACTTTAAATTGCTGCAGATTATATAGGAAAAAAACATAACTTCCCAAAAGGTTTCCAAAATTTAAAAATTACCACTCCTCCCCACTACGCCTATTCTGGTCGTACGAGGCGGTATACAGTGCAGTGAACAGACCCATGGACGTGATATATGGAGCAAAAAAAAAACCCTTATGAGGTGTGCGTTAGTCACAAGAAACGCGTAGGAGAATGAAGAGAGGTATTATACAAGTACTTGTTCTCAGGAGTGCTACTCGCTGACTTAACTTTAAAATATTCATCATTCATCTTTTCCTCGTTACCCGCTACCCGCTATCCACTACCCTCCACCCGTCACCCGCCACTCGTGGAAAAGTGCTGCCGACAAAACAATAGCAAATTGCGGCTCATGTTTTGCATTATAATAGAGTCAAATTCCCAAAAGACTTTTCTCTGTTGTTCTGTTCACCAACATGGCTGCTCTGACGTCAGGTGAAAGTCATCTATTGAAATGTTGACGACGAATTGACTTGAATCGACTCGATTCTAGGTAGCCGTGTCGATTCGACCCAAGGCGAAGTCGATTTGCAAGGTACTTTGAAAGAGGAGTAAATGGGAGCATGAAAATGTTGACGATTTGTTTCAAATAGATCGAATCGACTCGATTCAAGGTAGCCGTTTCGATTCAACACAAGGAGAAGTTGATTTGCAAGATATTTTGGAAGGGGAGTAAAAGGAGTATTGAAATGTTGACG
>NC_090878.1:29353639-29363639 GCF_036669935.1 Montipora foliosa
AAGGAACAAGATTCCACGGAAACGTCTTCAAAAGACTCTGAAACGTTGAAGACCTTGACAGCTTCAATGTCATCCATGACATCAGCAGTGACGAAAATGGCGGACACCTTAAGGTCAAAACCAAACACTAGTGGTCTGCAACGATTACCGGTACCAACATGGGACGGCAGTCGCAGATCCTATGCTACCTGGAGAAAAGAATTCAATCATTGGATGAAGAAATACGATCAAGATAAAGATGAACAACTGCAACGGTTCCGAAATGCATTGCCGAGAGGATCGTGGTGGTCTGACCAGGTAAAAACTTGCAAAACCATTGATAGCGCGTGGAATATATTGGACACAGAATTTGCAGACAAACGTAAACTAATGGACGAACTGCTCCTCGAAATAAATAGCCTTACGCCCGTAAAACGAGACTCCAGGTCGTTCACGCACTTCGCCACGACAATATCATCCTACGCGAATGATATGGAAGATAATGGATGTCCGGTGTTGGAGTCTTCAGAAGCGCCATTTCTTATGTCTCAACTTTTGTCCAAGCTCGATCGGAACGATAATTCTCATTTTGGAAGAGAAATGAAAAGAGAAGGTAAAGAGGAAACTGTCAGTAACCTCATCACCTGGTTGCACGTAGAAGCAAGTGTCCGCTCAAGGGGCAAGAATAACACCGTGTCTGAAGACAGAAACGAGAGTCGCCGATACAGGACCCCAAGGAAAACTGAGAACAATGCCGCAAGTGGCGAAGAACCCGATGATGACACCTGTCCACTTAACTGTAAAACAAAACATCACCTCGCTGCCTGTCCTGTGTTCCAGGAGTTAGCTATCAGTCAGAGATGGGAGATTGTAAAGCAACATTGGCGATGTCGTAAATGTCTTAGAAAGCATCATACAAGCAACTGCAGGAAACCAGACGGTTCAACATGCGACAAATGCAGAAAAAATCATCACCGTTCTCTTCATAATGACAAGATTGGTGAAACAAGCTCAAGTCCAAATCCAAGAGCATCTTCTTTCCAAAGTCAGTGCCAGGCCCCCTCGAGTACATCAAATGGTAGCATCCAAGAAAATGCTGTTCACCACAAAGAGAAGTTAAAGCTCATAACTGGTTTGTGCCCTGTTCAAAAAGTTGGAGTCATGAACGGAAACGGAGAATTTGTTGAAGTCCTTGCGATGTTAGACTCTGGATCCAATACCAGTCTTCTCTCAAAGAATGCAGCCAGGCGACTTGGGTTGAGTGGATCAGCAACACATCTGACCATGAATTTGGCTGGTGGGAAGAAGAAAAGTGAAGCTTCACAGATAATCGACATCACTGTTGCCTCACCTGCTGACGAGGATATTAAGAAGACCCTTCAAGTGTACACTGTTACAAGGCCCTGCAGTAAAGCAAAAACGCTTTCCAAAGAATTAGTGCGACACTACCCTCATCTCAAGCACGTTTGTGATAAACTACACCTTTCGGGTGGCGCCATAGATCTCCTTGTCGGTACAGACTTTGTAGAAGCCTTCATTGATATCCACACAGTGTCCGGAGAGCCAGGGGAACCTGTTGCGAAACGAAACTGTTTTGGTTGGTACGTTATGGGACAGTTTGAAAAGAACAACTCTACTACTTCAGAAATTCAGTCGGTTGAAATCAGAACAGCAAATGTCGTGGACGACATCAAAGAACTTCTTCACCAAGACCTCCTTGGCGTCAAACCGACCAACCTTTGTACGTGTAGTGAGAACGAGATACGCGAAAGCAAGTTCGTTAAGTCCCTCGCAGCATCAACTACCCTGGTTGACGGAAGAATACAAGTTAAGATGCCCTGGACGGAAGCGGGCCCTCCCAAACAAAGTAACTATGGCATCGCACTGAAAAGGCTGTTTTCCACGGAGAGGTCATTCCAGAAAAAGGGGTGTCTCGATGTTGTCAACGAGGATGTCCAAAAACCTCTAGAGCAGGACTACGTGATTCAAGTCTCTCCTGACCAGATTGATCATAGCAAGCCTGAATGGTACTTACCCTTACAAGCCGAAGGACAATGCCCTAAATTTGAAGCTAGAGCCCCCATCGAACCTACAGCAAAAGCTGGTGTCTTGATGGAAGTGAAAATCGAGAAGACTAAAACGCCAATGCAACACGAAGCAGCCATAGCGGAATTTCAAACCAAAGTTGATCTGGATAAGTCTGAAGAAGATACTAACCCCGTTTTTCATCAACTGTTGAATACCTGTTCTACATTTTCAAAGATACCGAGAACACTCGCTTACGTTCGCCGATTTATCCAGAATGCGAGAAAAAAGAATATTAAGACAGGTTCAATCACTGTTCAAGAATTGCAAGGCTCGGAGAAACAGCTATTCAAGTGGAGTCAGGCACACCTAGATCCCTCTGCCATTGACAAGAAATTAACTCCGAAGCTGGACGAAAACGGATTATATCGAGCTCATGGACGACTCGAAGATGTCAGATCGCTGCCACAAGAATTAAGAAACCCAATTATCCTTCCCCGCGATCACCCTCATGTCATCTTGCTATTACGTGACCTCCATAAAAGACGCGGACACTGTGGGTACAAAAGCCTAATTAACGAGGCAAGGAGAAAGTACTGGATCATTGGAGTTCGTGGTATGTCCAAAGCGCTCACAACAAAGTGCATTACCTGTAGGAAGCTCCGAAAGAAGCCATTGGAACAACTCATGGGACAAATCCCATCCTTGCGAGTTGCTTGATGGCATTCCGTCGTTTCGCGAGTTTGCGTGGTCACCCGTGCATTTGCTGGTCCGACTGCGGGACAAATTTTGTAGGCGCACAAGGGTACTTAAAGGAAATGATGCAGAGTTGGAACGTCCCCAAGATTGAAGGTGGTCTATCTGAAGATTTCTCGTGCGATTTTAAATGGAAATGGAATCCCCCTCATGCCAGTCATCAAAATGGCGTTGTGGAAACCCTCATCAAGTCAGTCAGACAAAGTCTGAACGCTACATGCAAGAATCAAGCCTTTACCGAAGAGCAATGGAGAACATTTCTCGCGGAGACAACCTACGTCATCAATGGACGTCCTTTATACCCAAGTTCTGACCGCATATGGGAAAGCTCGCCAATTACTCCAAACGATATTCTCATAGGACATCATCTTACAATTCCTCAACCAGAACCAGAAGAAAGGATCAACCCAAGACATCTTTTAAGAAGTACAGAAAATCGCGTGAACGAATTTTGGAGATGCTGGATGAGATACTTTGCGCCAAATCTACTTCCACGAAATAAGTGGTTTCGCACCAGAGAAAACCTTCAAGTCGACGACTTAGTTCTAGAGATAGACCCAAATCACAAAAGATCCCAATGGAGGATGGCGCGAGTCATTGCATCATACCCAGGAAACGATGGTTTGGTTAGGAAGACAAGAATCAAGACTCAGGACGGTGAATACGACAGGCCGATTCACAAGCTGTGTCTTTTAGCAACAAAAGACGAATTAAATGCGAACCTTTCTTAATCAAGGGAATACATAGACCAGCATTATGTAATAGACATTACGTTATTTGTGACATCTCGAGTCATTGAATACCGATTATGTTTAAGTCGTTGCTCAATTAGAGGTAACTTCTAATTTCCGCACTGGGGCGGAGTGATTCGCACTTCGCGCGTTAAGTTCTTTCGCTTACTGGTTTAATGTATGCAACTATTCTTGCAATTTATTTATCACAGCAAGTTTGCGTGAGTTGAAAGGTGACAACTAATTAGAAATTCAGAAATATATAAATCGACACTGTACTGCAAACGCGCAAATCACTTTTTTACTTACCTCCGATCAAGAACGTTAAAGACAGTCAACAGAAGAAATCAAACCATAAGATCGTGTAGATTAGAAGATACAAATTGTAAGTATATATTCACGAAATCAGTTCCATTCCTTTTTAGCCTATCTTCGGTATTCTAAAACATTAATCTACTTGTGTAATATTTTTCTTTCAGTCGACTAGTTCAACGACTTACAGCTAGTACGGATAAAAGTCTAAAAATCTACAGGGTCTTGGCGTGATCCTGCCATAAAATAGTGCCTCGAACGTAGGCGCGATTCAGGATTGTCTTTCAAACAATCTTTATTTTATCCTTTTGACTCGTTTTTTTATTATTAATATTGATTTTACCCTCAGTCTGCATTTTACCCCCGGTCTGCAGTCTGCAGTCTGCGTTTTACACTGACCGCCCAAATAACCGATTTTTCGACGGAAAATTCATCCCAGAGGATAAAACTATTCACTGGACATGTAATAAAGACAAATATGTTCGAGCGAAAGCGAAAACAAGCGAATATTTTGACGGAAAACACAATAATGTGAGATCAAAGGAACATGTGGTGAAGACACGCAATTGCGGCATCGCTTCGACAATAATCTTACCTTTTCAGCGATTTTAACGCTTGAAATTCCATTCAATCCACCTGGTCTAGTCTTTGAATTCACTATTATCGCTGCCCTGCGAATCTTCAGTGTTCTACATAACAGCACACTTGGTAAAAGACGGCTCGACGGGCGACAGATTGTTGTCGATGTTGTCGCCTGTCTTGTTCAGTATCCAATTGATTTGCCATTATTGAGCTTCATAAGGGTATATTTTGTTCAAAGATCCACTAAAACGCCATTCGCGCTACATGACTTTCGACGCTATTGCCGGTTAAGTTAATCGTTATAATGTGTCCACCAGAGAAATCTACGCATTTCCTACTACCCTCTCGATCCTAAGAAAATACGCGCAGCAGGGCTCTATGCACAAGACACCACTTAGCAGGGGAGTGACAGGCAAGACTTTTACCGACACGGAAAAAAATAAAACGGAGAGATTCTACCCATTTTTCAACTGGGATTGCCGTATACGGCAACCCAGTAATAATAGCATGACCTGTACGTGGTATTTGGCAATAATACCGGCTCGTAATATTTCAAAATTTTCCAATTTGTATTTTGGACAATTTTGAAATATCACTCGCAGTATTATTGCCAAATACCACTACAAGTCATGCTATTACCTATACTAATATCGGAGGTCATTACTGAGGATAACTCCCATGTCATGTACTGATGAACTGTACTTTATGAGTTAGGAGGGAGCGGGGTCATAATTTTATATTACCAGTCGTCAAAAAAAGTAGCGTTTCAAGAGATCTCTTTGTTAGTAACTGATGCCTTTTCCATTTTATTTCATATTAATATTTTAAGCTTTGATGAGACAATGAACTTGTAAAGCCATTCGTATGTCGTGACTTTTTATCATGAAGATGGAATTAAGACTACTACCGCTATTTAAGCGGTACGACTAGCACGCGGCCTAATATTTTTCCAAGGAATTTCCGCTTTTCTAATGGCAACCAGTGCACCTATGAATATCATCAGGAGATGGGCATATTTATTTATATGGCCAAAATAGCTGAAAACGGCCAGATGCAAATTGAACCCTATAGTTAGTAATAGCCATACGAACCTTGTCGCTACCATTTTCTTTGTACGTGAGCCATTCTGTTCCATTTAGTGAAAACAGCAATTTGTACGATGTTGTGAGGTAACCACCGGGGTCATTTGGAGCTCCTTGAGTAGCTACAGCGCAGATAAAGAATTTTCCATTCAGGTCGATTTGTAGGAAGTCACTGGCATTGTCATCAGTCCTGGGTGACCAAACATCATCAGTATAGAGGCGTGCTTTGTAAGGTTGAAAGCCATCACGGGACGACGAGGCCGAGAAGCGGTCGCTTGGAAAAGCCAAACTGCTGGTTATACCAAGACCTTGCATTTGGCACGCTTACAGCAAAAAAAAAAAAAGACAATAATTTTTACACTTAAAATAATTGATAAACTATGCAAATATGTTACGTTTCAGCTGCCATTTGATTCGTTAAAGTGAAACCTTTTTGTTGTTTGTTTTTTTTCCCTTTTTTTGTTCCGTTCTTTCCCTTTTCTTGTTCACAGTTTGTTATAAATTGTACCCAAAAATCTTGTCACCATCCTTTGGAAAAGAGAAAATTTTATCTTTACAAATATGCAAATGTGATGAAGTGTATACTGAGGATTCAAAAAGACAAGACATTGAACATAAAGCCGCTCGACCAAATTTCTGTGAATTTTTTAGGCCCTAAATTCCTTTTAGCCATTATTTATGAATATTTCGTCCCTGGGAAGAGATTTATTGCAGAAGTTTAGGAATAGTCATTTCGTCAAACATTACGTTTGAACTCCCAGTAACGCACAAATCATGGAGGAAATGGGACCCGGCCATAAATCTCTCGTGGATCACCAATTGCATAGCAGAAACTACAATTCAGAAATAGGGACCTTAAGCACCACGACGGGAGGCACGACGACGGCATACCGGAAGTTTATTTTCCGTTCCGGTCATGCGCAGAACCTGAAAAGCTTATTGCAATCGGCCGTCGTCCTGTCGTTGGCGACGCCACATTCACTGTTTTGACGTAGTGAGTACAACGTCGTAATTCCTTGCAAAGTTTTTGGTCCTTTTCTTTGATTTACCGTATTTTTCTTTCCACACATAAAGAAGTACTCAGTTTTCTGGTGTTAACTGCTAAAGTTATTTGAGGAGAAATTCCACGATGAACATTGCCCATCGGCAAATTCACAGACAACCTCAGGCTCGAAGAAATCCATTCGGTAAGATATATTACACGTATATCTTCTGTGCCCTAGTTATCACTGATCCAGTTTAATATGCTCGCCATTTCTTTTTATACTGATATCTCTCTCTACATCTAAGCTATTTATACATATTTACATTTCTGAGGTGATGAGAAAGTAAAATTATCTTTGTGTGAAATAATTTTCAGTGCCGCTATAAACAGCGAAACTGGGACAACTTACCTTTTACTCTAAGGCGAACTAAATGTACCTTATTGTTTACATTTAATATCGTTTAAACCTTATAGCCACCAAAAATCGTCATAAGCTACCAGCAGCTTTTGCAAACGAAGAAGAAGTGTTCTCCTTTTTGAAAACTGGCGGGAAGTTGCCGTAGCAGTGTTGCTTAAAATGCTCAGTCGAGTGGAACGCGACGTCGGTCTCGCCCCAGCCTTTACGCGGATGTGCCGTCGCCGTCGCCGTCGCCACCTACCGTCCTGGTGCTTATGGTCTCTAATTACAGGCTAAAACGGGATAGCGCAATAAAGGAAATTGTTCTGAAGTTAATATGTAGGAAGTCATCACAAGTGCTGATATTTTCCTCCGACCTTTTCCAGGTGCAAACAAAACACCTAACAGTAAACTCTTTTTTTTTTTTGTGGCCATCGTAGGTTAATTAAGAATAAAATACAAACAGCGGAGATAAACATTTTTGAAGTTCATTTTATATTAACTTGACGTTTCGTATGCTTCTCTACATACATTTTCAAAAGTAACGGTTTCATTTTCAAAGTTTTCTTATATACGAAATAAGGAGATCTGGGTACTATATTATTGTCAAAAACGATCTTTAAAGAACAAGAAAGCACTGGCTGTTGTTGATTGTAACCAATGTAATAACAACTTCTCACTCCTAACTTTCGAATTCATGGAGAGCTTTAGCTCCTGGATATACAATGTCTCTTTTATTTTAGAATAACAATCTGTTTTTTTCCTAATGCAATAATATCAAAACTCTCCCATTTGATGTCGTGTCCAGTCGTGATTTGGTCGGCGATGGCTGAATGGTCATCTTTACTAGTTAGAGCCTTAAGTTCAAAAGTTAGCAGTGAGAAGTTGTTATCATATTAGTAACAAACAACACCTGTCAGCACTTGATCGTCTTTCATATTAATATAGTACCCAGATCTCTTTATTTCATATACAAGAAAACTTTGAAAATGTAACGGTTACTTTTGAGAATGTATGTAGAGAAGCATACGAAATGTCGACTTAATATAAAATGCATTCTTGAAAAATAATTGTCTCTGCTGTTTGTATTTTATGCTTAATTAACCTAACAGTAATGATTGGTTGATGTTTATGGAAATGAATGCATTGAAGGGTCTCTGATGAGTCCCGTAGCAGGGACAAAACCTGTAAGCAAGTCACACCAGCCGACATCGAATAAATGGGCTGTAGTATTATCCTCAATTGAAAACAGAGGTACGTCACTTTAAAGATTTCCCGTAAGAGTCATGACTCCATCCTTTAAAAAAAACATTATAGAGATTCGCCACTAAATACGAACTTATTCAATGAAGTGCGTTAATATTATGAAACCCGGGGGGAGAGTTTCCTGCAAATTGTAATGCCATTTTGATTAATCGCGAGGATGGTTAATTGCAGTAGTCCGGTTGCGAGCCGCAGTAGTATAGAAAGTGAAAAGTGATTAGAATACAACAGTTTCGTTTCCATAACGTCCTGGAATGTAAATATCGGTCTGAATCTGTATAAAAGGAAAGGGTTATAGTCTTCTCTGATCCATCATATAATTAACACAATGTAAAAAACGACGTTGGAAAATTATTTAAGCTTGCTGAGTTCCGGCTTGTTGCGTCATTGCGCATTTGTTCTCGATAGGCTAGCCATATATTATTATATATTATTTTAGTATAAATACACAGGTGATTGTACAAAATCGCGCCCTCTGATTGGCTCGCTATCTCGGATTTTCAGCCGATCATCACCTCGACGAACAAAATGGCTGCCAGTAGTTGTTTTGCCACTGTAAGTGAAGATGATTTCGGGTTGAAATGTTTTTTTTTTTCTCTTTTTTGAAATAATCACCTGTGTATTTATACTAAAACAATTATTCGCCTCAGGCTCAGTGCGCTGATTGGTTGCACGTGATGTGATTATTGCGCGATAATCACCTAAGGCTTTGTTTTTTTTAAATGGCCGCCAGTCGCTTTGTCGAAGTGACAAACGAAGAAATTAATGGTTTTAAAGAAAATGCATGTTTTTCCAAATAATCACCTATGTAATTATGCTAAAACAACCATTCACTTCGCCTTCGACAAATAATTAACATATATTGGGCGACCTTGTGCAAAATGTGATCGTTATTTGTCAGTGGTGAGCAGATCAATCATTTCCCGAATCCGAAGGCTGAGGCAAATAATTTATCTGCGACACACTGACAAATCAAAATATTTCGATAATTGTTTTATCATTCGACCACCCATTTTTTTTTATTTACTTTTGTTTTTGGCAAGCCGTAAGTGTGCACTGCCTTGCAGGAGTCGAGTAATCGCAGAAATCAATTGGTTTCGTTCTCAGTAGATTGTACTTACAGTCAAACGTTTAATAACAAAATGTAGGTGTCAACAAAGCTAAATAATTTCGCAGTCTTGAAGGACTTTAAATCCGAATCCAAAAAATGGGAAAATACGGTATTTATTGATGAAGAAGCTTTAACGTGCTCTCCAACAGTTTACTTTAAAAGTTAAAGTGCAGTTGTAAAATTGTTTAGTGTCTGCTGCGTGTTCCATTGTTCGATACTTAGCTCATTTACAATATGCTCTTCCTGAGAGGCTGTGAGAAGTGGTTACGGTGCACTCTCGCTATGGCCAACCCAAGAGGTTGCCGTTATGGTGTTTACGGTCTTCTTGTTGTTCAGCGATTCCGATAACGTTTCTGACATCTTCCTCTTCATGTGGCTGTTTTTTTGATCAACTAAAGATGTCAAATCAGTGTCTGACAGCTCGGGGAACCGATCGGCCATTTTCACACAACAGAGTGGTTTCGATTACGCATAAGCAGAATGTAATTTGCAGCAAAACACTTATTTGTAGGTAGTTATTTACAGGTCACCTGGTGGGCTCTCTGCCAAAGTTCGAAAGGAAGGAAAAAAGGCATCCACTGATAATTGTTAAATATATATCAGATAGTACGTGCGCTGTGATTGGGTACATTAACGGACCGTATTCTACAGTGCGGGCCGCACAGCGGGGCCGCACTGTAGAATAGAGAAATTTCCATAAAACATTTTCTAGCAAGTTTTTCACATCGTTTCTGTTATATAAACTAGTAAAACGGTTAATTAAAATTCTTGCAAGCT
>NC_090878.1:29371139-29381139 GCF_036669935.1 Montipora foliosa
CTCACTACGTCAAAACAGTGAGTGTGGCGTCGCCAACGACAGGACGACGGCCGATTGCAATAAGCTTTTCAGGTTCTGCGCATGACGGAAACGGAAAATAAACTTCCGGTATGCCGTCGTCGTGCCTCCCGACATGGTGCTTAAGGTCTCTATTGAAGAGTTGTGAGACGGGGCGTACGATTTATCGGCCTTATCCGAGAGGACTTGAAAGGCGAACCATTTGCAGGTGTCATTACAAAGGCAGCACTTTCTCCTTAGTTATTTAAAGACCTGAGTGTTAGTCCGACCGGAGTTAAACTTACGACCTCCCGCATGGGAGCCCAGTGTTCAACCATAAATATCTTACTAGCTTCGTTTTCTCTGTCCGTATTGTAAATTACGCCCCCATTGTTTTTCCCCTTAGATTTATAGTCCCTGCGCGCTTCGTACTTGGGCCATAAATCTAAGGAAAAACCGCGGGCCGTAATTTAAAGTACAGCCCTGGAACTCTAGCACCCGATTAATTTTTATGGATAAACATGCACCAAAAAATGGATCGGCACCTCTTCTTGCAGAATATACTTCAACTTCACAAAGACTGAGTCCCACTGGGTCTGAGCTTCTCACTCTGATGGTAACGTATTGTCCGAACAAACTGGGGCGACAGAAGAATGATACACCTCTTGAAGGAACAGTGAGGTTACTGCCACACAGAGGATTGGTTATACCATTATCACTGGATGCTGGGCCTAATGAACACAGGTAACTCACTTTGTATTCCTCTCCACATTTTTGATTAAATAACTACCCTTTTTGTGCCTTGCGTCGTGTTTCTTATTGATTGGTGATAATAATAAAGGCTATGATAAGGATCATTATAATAAACATTCGTGTAAATATAAATAGGAAATATACACATAGATTTATAATGTATACCTAATGTCCTCCCAATTTACCGCACACTAGCCGACAGGTGGAGATTTTTCGTTCCCCGAAAAAAACTCGCTTAGTGTGGGACGGCCTTTCAAGAAAAAATTGGCTAGTGTGCGGCAGCCTAAAGATTTGTTCTGTTGTGCTGATGTTTTCAACAAACCAGCAAAAGAGCTCATCGACTTGATCATCACATTAAGGAAGAAATTCCAAGTTTGCTGGCTTGTGCTTTGTTTTCCATGAAACCTACTTTTTCACCATTTCACGTTGTAGATTTGAAGGGAACGGGAAAGAAGAAATGTACAAAAGTTGAAATTTCACGCGATGGTCCTTTACCTCATTAATGTTTTTGACAAGTGACGTTTTCTGTAAATTTCGCAATTAAATTACTCTTAAAAATAGCGTTTCAAGGAAAAGCTTATTTTCGAAATTTCTGCAAAGAGCAAAAAAGATCTTCGAAGATGCCTTTATTGTGAATGTCTCTACTTTGACGTATCGCAATCTCTGGTTTTAACATGACGGTACGGTGGCTCTAATTTTAACCTTGCCCAAAAACGACGTGATCAAAAATGAAACCTCAATAGAAGCCAAGGTATTTAACGGAAATTTACAATGGCTCCTCGTACTCTACACATTCAGAACATTTCTTTGATGTCCTGTGGTCAACAATGACGTAAATTTCCAATCGTACTGTTCTTTGAATAACTAGAACAAACGATAATAGTTTTGCAGTTTTCTAGCTTATCCAACGTCTAGGCAGTGTAATTCCCAGACACTTAATGCTCATTGTACGATTAAAACGATTAGGGGTTAATCGAAAAAATCTTCAAGACCATGAAAATATCCGTTTTCTTAGAGGTTTGTCTATAGACCATTTTACAATTGTAGCTAAGTTATCTGGTCCAAGAATGGAAGCGAGGCTGCCGGTGACCCTGTTTTGATACAGACCTTTCTGCTTTTCTAATGTTAATGTAGACTAATTAGAATTACAACAACACCATTTACATGCTAAAAGCAGTGAAGTCTGTATCAATACAAGGTTACCAGCAGCCTCGCAGCCATTTAAAGGCTAGATCGCTGAGCAAACACCTGTAAAATGGCCAATTTTTTTGTCGGCTTTGCGATTGCGTGAACAAGGAAACGGTGGCAGTGAAGTTGTCGCAAACGAATCCTCAAGTAATGAAGTGTATTTGTTATCCTCTTTTCCTTTCATTTGTGGCTAAGAAATGGGCAAAAATCGCGAATACCTTACATCAATATGAGCCAAACCCTAATGAAGCTAAAATCTTACTTACCCACTCTAATGTCAAATGAACTCAGTTCTTGTCGGGTGACAATGTAAACCTCATTCACAAGTTCTTCTTGCCCTAAGTCCACTCTCCACCATGGATTTCTAACATTCCGATCGAGAGCTGAACAAGTATCTACGTTTGTGTCACCGTCCACAGCTCTGTCGCTAGGCGTGCTCGAACGGGGTCTAATCTGCTTCGTTAGCTTTCCCTGCGCAATATTCTCTTAGAAGTTAAAAAGGAACAATTTGTAAGCGGGTATCCTTAAATAACACTCTTCATGGTACGGATCTAAAAATCAGCAAAATTGGAGTCTCAAAATGGGGAAATCGTAAATTCGGACCGGCCTGTACAATGCATTTCGCATATACTTATTTTTACTTTCAAATATCTAAGATACCATCTCACAGACTACTGTCTATTGCCACAAACCAAAAATTTCTAGACTCATAATTTGATCCACCAACATTTTTTTTGTTTTTTTTACACTGGTGAATCCGCTCTTCATTACCTCACTCACTAGCTAATCGCGCATTTACTGATTTATTGTCTTACAATCTGTTGAGGTGTTAAAATGGTAGATTTACCTCGCGAGTACACTTCCACTTCACATAGCGAGAGTATCTTTGACTCTAGTGTGGTTCTAATAATAACGTATGTGCCAGTTGTCAATGGAGATTGATAACACACGCATGTCCCAGTAAAGTTTTTGAGCTGACACCAGCCCTGGCATCCAGTATTTCCTCTGCCTTCATTACCTGAAAAAAAAAAAAAAAGATGGGGTATTCGATTTTAGAATTTACACAATTAACAGAGAGTGAAACGGCTTTCATAATATCCGGCTCTTGAATCATAATTGCATTAACAGTCTGCAAGAGAAAATAAAGTTTATTATGTCTTGCAGTCTGCTAATATCACGAGTCAGAGAGGATCCACTCAAAATGGCTAGCTTTTTATTTATTTTGAATAACCTTAACCGACTCTATGCGTTTCTTTATCCTTGTGATTATTTGTTTAAAACAAGAAACAAAAATGTAATAAGGTTCTCTCATCATCATACCAAGCTAAAGAGTCCTGGAGGTGGCCATTAGTCGCATAATGGAAACAAATTATAACTATTTACTAAACTTCTCTTGGAAATCTCAAAAATGCATATTTCAAAAGGGCCTTGAGAAATACCCCTTTCTTTATTGAATCCCCACTTAACAGAAAAAGAAAGCAAAAATGTAAAAAAAAGATAACTTTGGACCTTTAATGGCATTGAAAGTCCCTCTTTCTTACCTACTCTGATGTCGTAAAAAACTTCACTGATTTCAGATGGCGGATAAAGTCTGTTGACAATGAAAATATCAGTAACGGGCACAGGATTATCTCCCAGGTCCACTCTCCACCAGTTGTGTTCTGCTTCCTTCGTGAGGGAACAATTGCCATTCGCGTCAAACAGTGGATTGCGATTCCCGTCCACTGCGTTTCCTGGTCCACTGGAAATGTTGTGTGTGGTCGACTGTGCGGTGGGCTTATTGAGGGCAAGGTTCTCTGTTAAAAATTGATTTTCAAACAATACAATAAACGCTATGTAACAGTAAATTTAAGGGTAACAATCTAAGAAAGATTGTCCAAACTACTTTCTTGATTTACCAGCACATAGAATTTTTTTTTTCAATGTAGTATTTCTTTTAACCTACTCCAAGCACAAAATAGGCCTTTTGCAACAAATGATCACATGGTACAAAATCCGCCATGATGGAGGGCAAGCTCATTATTATTTTCCCACTGGGACATTAAAAAAAAAAGAGACCTGAGCCAGTCAAGCTTGACTTGCCTCTGTTTTAATGTCCCAGTGGGGGAATAATAATGAGCTTGCCCTCCAGCATGGCGCATTTTGTACCATGTGATCGTTTGTTGCAAAAGGCCTATTGCACAATTGAACTATGAGGATACAATGTCTGATGAGTGTAAGTTGATCGCTTCCGTGCTTGACGTTTCTCAGTGTTCGAGAGAATTACAAATAAATAACCATCAAAATATTCGTGATAACAGACTTCCAGGTCAAACAAGAAGAAATATTAGGATGGTTAAAGTTTAGCAAATCTGTAGCCTACGTGTAGCCGTGCCCTGCCCCCGAAGGAAAAACTGGAGGAGGAAACGCCTACGAAACGTCGGCCCAAATCGTGTTCCGTGACGTCACAATAACTTATGCAATTTCTGGAAATAACTGGTATTTTCCGCGAAAGTGCGTGTAACAAAGGCTTCGTATTTCATTGAATTTTGATTGTATCATATGTATTCTGTTCTTTGGAGCTAATTGGCAAGTCGATGCATGTCCCTTTTTAACTGCATACTGTGTTTTGAGAGATCGAAAAGGATTACGAGCGTTATTTAGCCCACGGCAAGAAGAACACAACCTTTGACGTGAACGCTGCCATTACTAATTTTGATTCCACGTGTACACAGTCTCGAATTACATTTGTAGACTGTATTATGCTGTCCTTAAGAAAGGGATAAATTTGCAGCACAACCTTGAGGAATTCAACAAGAAGGTCCTAAACATCAAGTTTTTAAAAAGCTCAGCTTGTTTTCCGGTCGAAGGAATCCTTTCCAGAAAGTTCGGATTTCAGCACCCCAAAACGCCCCAGACTAGATAGTTACACCATATCTCGGAGTCAAGATGAGCAAACTCTTCACTTTCCTTTTGCACTGTTTCCCTCTCAACTGTTACCACCAACGACAAAAAGTGAACGGAGTCAACAGTATAACCTATTTTCATCAAAGAATTGACCGCGGTGAGTAACCAATGAGGGAACATTATCTCCATTCTGCTAAAAGCGTAAAGTCACGGAACACGATTTGGACAAGCTTTTCGTGCACGTTCCTCCTTCCGTTTTCCCATCGGGGGAGGGCACGACTACACGTAGGCTAGCAAATGATCTGGAGTTTAATGGTAAATTTTGCCAACGATGGTGATCTTGTCCTCATCCGACATCTTAATAGAGATCTTACGCAAGGACGCCACACATCTCACATCTCGTACGTGCGTTTTACATTTCGGTATATTTCCGCAAGTCTCTGTCCTTCTCGTCAATACAATGGCTTGAACTGACCAAATTTAATGTTATTTGGCGAAAGCAGGCACCCGACGAAAACCCTTCAATTTTTTCTCCAAACATCCAACTATTCCTGGAAACTTGATACACAATTGCCTAGTCGAACAACTCATGAAATTATTATTAATCGTGAAATTATTACGATAGAAAAAAATTATAATTTAGACAACGTCCTCGTAGCCGTCCTCGTTGTCCTTGTGTAAGCTCTCTAATTTTAGGTTCAAACGGAACACAATGTCAGAACAATACACCGTATAATATTTGGAAAATGTTGGATCGGCAAGTAACTGTTAACATGTTGTTGAATTTTCTGATTAGATCCCTGACTTTCTAATTCGTGAAGAATATTTGAAGTCACCTCTTGCCCATTTTGATCAATAACTTACAGAAATAGATAACAGTAGGCTCTTAATACGGATCGCACTTGTGTCTGCCGTAAATTCGTATGATGAACAGGTTTACCTGGGTTTCTTTTTACGCCAAAGATTTCTACCCTCATACAAAACTTATTATGTTCTGCTTTTCCAACGAATCGCAGCCATCTAGCTAAGACTCCTCCCGAGAGAATGTTCTTGACTTCACTGTGTCTGTCGTAATTTCCCAGGAACGTCTGGAAGGAAAAAAACAAAACAAAAAAAAACATCAAATGTTTTGATTAACAAAATTTAGCACGTAATATTCAGAGACTATACTCCAGATAACGAACGTACGAAATGAAAGGAGAATATACCCGATTCTTTAATATCACTTGGCGTGAGAATTGTACGCTGTCAAATATAGGCAAGAAAATTATATCCTGTCCATTCCTTCATTGCAATACTTGTTTGTCACCAAACCCATCAAGGCCCTATAATGAACGATAACAAACCAAAATAGGAGTAACCGCAGCCGGAATTGCCAGAACACAATGCGCTCTTGTGATACAGCGAGAATTCTTGAATGCTAATAGTATTAACACTCGTTTGCCTCGAACTGCATTAATCAGTTACTAAATGCCTTACTAACACTGAAAAAGATGAACGGTCAACTTTAATTACGCTCAACATCCGGAGAGATGTCCGTGTCACTACAGATATTGTTTAATTTGTTTGATTTTCCCATTGGTGGTAAGAAAATTTTGTAATTGAGAGAAGTGATTCTCTTGTAAAACACTTCAAATTTTCGTAAATGAGTTGGCACCTTCAAACGTTCAGTGCTTTCATAATCTGTCCAACTTAGGCCATCTTTTGATGTCTGTATAGTGTAGGTCTCCACCCATTCATCTGCTTTTGAATTCCCCTGAGTGGACACAGCACATATGATGTGAAGTGACTGTAGATCAATCTGTAGATATGGATTACTGTCATTGGCTGAAGCACACCAAGATGATCCTGCTGTGTAGTTTAACCGGCCATTTCTTGTTGGTGTGCTTGCATTTAGTGTAGAAGAAGCAGTTATTTTGTTGTCCGGAATGGATCTACGTTGCATGCCAAGATCCAAATAAATGCAGTCACCTGGAAAACAAAATCAAAAACGTAACAAGATTGTTTGACCGGACGGGAGTTGAAACGTGGACAGGAGTTCAAAATCGCAGGTTTCCGGTACCCAGTATCTTTCTGTCTGTTAAAAACCGTCACCTGATCTGTGTCAAATTGCTCTTTAGGTTTACTTGAGTTGCTTCCGTATCCTTCTGGCAGAGAATCTCGACAGCTTGCAAGACACAGACAGACTTGTACACGTGACATGGTAACCTCAACGGTAATGGGAATAGTATTTATAATCTGTCATTTAGAATTATGGCTGAAACCAGACATTAGCTTGTATAGACACCTTTGGGAGACTGGCCACCCGACCACTGCCCTCCATCATTCATGGGTTAAACCACTGGACTACTGACTACAACGCGGGAGGTCGCAGGAGCAACACTCAGGGTCTTTAAATAACGGAGAAGGAAGTGCTGCCTTTGTAATGACATGGGTAGACTCTTTACTATTCCCGAATAAGGATGCATGATAAACCGTAAGCCCCGTCTCAAAAGCCTTCCATGCTTATAACACTGTGGGGCGTAAAATAACACACACACACTATTCGCAAAGATCAGGGCATGTAGTCGCCTCGATGTTGTGGTATGTCCACTGTGGTATGCCATGGGTAAACGTTCGGATATACATGCTACACCAAGATGCTTTAAAATTCGAGGATAATCAAAGATATGATGATGATCATATATGATGGTGATATCGAAAAAGGAGAGATCACTCAACACTGGGAATTAACTTTTTTCCCTACTCCATGCAATGAATATTGCGTCCTATTGCGTCATGAGCGTTAAAGGGAAAACGGTTTATCGTCCTTACTGGAGAGAAAGCTAGAGAATTGTCATTACAAAGTCTGTAGTTTCTCCTTGGTTATTTTAAGAATTTTGTATGGTATCTTTGTTCAGGCGGAGTTGAACTCTGTTGTCCGATGTTCAACCAACGGAGACAGTCGGTCGGCGGTCATGCTATGTCATTTATGAGCTATGCTCAAAGCGATTCGCAAAGGTTTCCAATTTCACCAGATTTAATTAGACAGAACAGCCTCCTTGCATTAGGGAACAACTGGTTCAGCCTCCTTCACATTGGGTTTTTTTAACTCTGTTGTATTTATTTCAATAGCTACTTATTCTATTCACGGCTCCTCTAAGCTTCAAGTTTTACGTATCGCTTGTATAGCTAATAACTGGTTTTGTTCATTCGTAGGTAGTAGTGGGAAAACTATGCTCGTTGAACAGTTACAACGCAACCAGGTACCACACCTCTGCGCTACTTCCTTAAAATGCCTAGTGCCATCGTAGATTCATAACAGGACGGTGTCAGTGGGGTTAACCGTCAACTGTCAAAGGGCCAAAAACTGGGCAAGCGAATATCAGTCGTCAAATGTCTCAAACCGGTTTCAACAATCTGGAGGGGATTTCTCATTAGAAGGATTAACTAAACAACACTGTGTTACTTAAAGGCAATGTTATGGTACCATATGAGACCCCAATAACTGCTTAACAAGACGCACATTTCAATGTGACGTAACAAATTACCATGGCAACATAACAACCATCTAAAAACGCCATATATATATATTTAACAATTATTCGCCGAATGCGAAGTGAATATTGGTGAATATTTACCGAGACGTAGTCGAGGTAAATATTCCCCAATATTTCTGAGGCTCAGGCGAATAATTTTCAGCGGCGAATATCAAGAAAGTGCAAAACAACGGGCTAAAACGAGATAAAAAGGCACGAAAAGTGCTTGATTGGAGAGAAGAGTGGACTACTTTTTCATTACAGATCTACAAGCTTGTTTCGTAGGAGCATGCCGCTGCCACTCTTCGGGATCTTATAATTCTATTTACATAAACGCGGTATTTATGCGTTCAAGAGGCCTTTTGCAATTAACGATCACATGGTACAAAATCCGCCATGCTGGAGGGCAAGCTCATTATTATTCCCCCACTGGGACATTAAAACAAAGAGACCGGAACCAGTCAAACTTGACTTGCCTTTGTTTTAATGTCCCAGTGGGGGGATAATAATGAGCTTGCCCTCCAGCATGGCGGATTTTGTACCATGTGATCGTTAGTTGCAAAAGACCTATTTTTCACACTTGCTTGCACATTGTTTAGTTCTTAACTACACGTTATTTAGTAAACACTTACTTGCATGCCGGCAGCTGCTTACTAACTCTGACCTTTTGTTAAGTGTGGCGTGCTCCGGGTGGCACATTATGTAATATTTATCAAGTGTTCATAAGTTACATCTTTTAGTAGTGTTACAATACGCACGCCCTTTGCCTAGAATTTTCCAAGTGATCTTATACTCTGTTTTTGCTTTCTTTAAGCGCCATACATATTTGCTTAGGTCAGTTTGATTACTGTATTTTTCTGTCTTAAAAGATTGCTTATGGTTGGCGAACCTCGCCTTAAAGTCCGTGTCCGTATGCCCTACATAGTGCTCAGTCCCCTCGCTAGATGTGACAAAGGCCTGGTACACAATGCCCTTTGCGAGACACTGGTTGTCGAGTGGGCACTCCTGTTTTTTCCTGCAGTTGCATAGCCTTTCTTCGCGTGTTTCTGCTCCTGGTTGTAGTAGTAGGCGCTTATTTTTTGAATCTATTACTCAAAGTAACAGGTACACGGGTAAGAGGAAAGTCGAAACAGACATTGAAGTCACCGAGAATCGAAACGGGGGACCTCTTGCTCCAAAAGCTGCGAACTAATCAACTGAGCCACGCCTGCTCCTCGTGTTTAAGAGCTTATATCGAAAATACGAACTTAATGTTGAAAAGTGATAAGCAGGCTAAAATGAAACTCTCTGCAAAGTTCAAAAAAATAATCTCGGGAGCGGATTTAGAGCCACCTTAAAAAATTGTAATAGGCCATTTCCGAGTTCATGTCTGCCTCCTCTTCAAAGCGAGTCTAAGTGGGAGGTTTTTGTGATGGTAATTAGTTCTCCTTTGCATATGAATGAAAACTAATTTTCATAAGAAAAATTTCGCACTTAGACTCGCTTTGAAGAGGAGGCAGACGTGAACTCGGAAATGGCCTATTGTGTTGTTGCTATGAATGTCCTCCAGACATTTCTTTGTTTTTACACTTTGAGGAAAGATTTATCTTAGTGTGCTAATCACTCCCGAGCAATAAAAAATGAGGGTCACCCAGTTGGTTTTTGAGATATTAGCGCTA
>NC_090878.1:29401139-29413639 GCF_036669935.1 Montipora foliosa
GGCTTCGATTTCGCGGCTATCGGAGTGAAATGAAAGAAAAACAATTGCCCATTAATCCTACGGTGGATTTGTGGCCGTGGGGACATTTTGATATGAGACTTTTTGGCTTCGGTTGGTGGGCTCACCCGGACTGGAGTGTTTCGCCTTGTTCTTTTTCTTTACATGGAGAGATTTGGAACTCAAATCGCTTCAATTGGGTAACATAACGACACCTGGGGGAGAAGAAAACACACGCATATATGGAATTGAATAAGGTAAGCCATTTGTAATGAGAATGCCATGCTACAAAATTACTTCCATGAATATCATCCGAACTCCCATAGAAACTTTTATATTAGATTTGACGTCATGTTGTTTGTGCTGTCTAGACAAGAGAACTTGGGCTGCCTATGGTATTAAAAGCCAATCAAATCCAAACTGAGGAAAGACATCAAAAGAATTGGAAAGTTTAAGCATCTTAATAGATGAAAAGGATTTCGAGGCTACAATTAGGAAGCCTGACATTTCTAGTTAATATTAAGTTGTGCATGACTTCTGCAGGGCTTTTCTACCATGCGTGGTGAGCCTATGCCATGTACATGTTATGATTAAATATAATTTTTTATGCTTTTATCCTAGTAAACAGTCCAGTATTCGAAGAGACTTGGCACTCGGTGATGAATGAGATGTTGGCATTCAATTTGGTAGTGATACCCGTCAGGTTTCCCAATGGTTCTCGTCATATTGTAGAAATGAGAACGTTATTCGTTGCTTTCTTTTCGACGATACAAGACGCTTTCTTTTATTTATCCCTTTCCTCTCCTAATCCCAATTCCTTCTCGTGCGTTTACAGTACATGGCAGTACTTTTACTGGGCCAAAAGGTTTGTATCAATCAATGATTTGTTCGAGATCTATTATATAATTAAAGGTGGCTGTGAAGCATTTGCATATATTTATTAAATTTAAAGGACAAGGAGCGGATACTGGGCACTGGCCAGTATACATAGGTCAAAGGTCCTCAGTTTTTGCAACTATTAGGGGGGACGAAAAGGCATGATTATAAAGACATTGAAGAAATATCTTGATGAGTGCCGACAACACCCCGATTTTAAAATAGAACATTTTACAGTTGTAGCTATGTTACCTCGCCTAAGAGTGGAAGAGAGGCTGTCAGTAACTCTGCTTTAATATGAACCTTTGTACTTTTTAAATTTAATTAATGTAGACTAATTAGAATTACAACAGCACAATTTACCTGATAATAGCAGTGAGGTCTGCATCAAGTCAAGGTCACCGGCAGCTTCGCAGCCATTCATAAGCTACTTTAGGTCACTGAGCAAATAACTGTAAAATGGCCTATAGACGCGCAAGATATCATAAAAGGACAAGATGCGTAGAACCGTATGCAGGCCTACCGCATGATACAACAAAAGTAGTCTTTCTCGCTGACTGAAATTATCTGAGCAGGGTATAAGGCACGCAGAAGCATAGCCATTAAATCTGGTCATACATATGGAAGCTATCATAGGAAAGAGGACCGTAAGGAGAAGTAAATGTGACAACTAACATTTTAAAAATGATGTTCACAAATAAAAAAAAAAAAAAACACAGTATACAAAATGTATGGGAGACTTCTCTCCATTGTAGTAAAACTGTAAAAAGGTGCTTGCATCTCCACCAAAATAATTGACTTCTTTTATAATCCAACTTTGGGGCTATCTTGTTGACGTTTTTATTAATTTTGTGGATGTAGCCCACTCGTCAAGTATCTTGCATGCGCCAGCACCAAAACTGTTTGCGTTTTCTCACGTTAATCATAATTTGCAGTCATCATTGATTATAATACATACTTTAATATCATGGGTGACAAATAAGTCCTTAATTTAGGCGCGAACTTTCAGCGTTAATTTAAAATTTCACTTGTGAAATTACAAAATTGCCTTGGTAACATCTCTTGTATCTCGATCAGAGCCAAGATGGCGTCTAGATTTAAGACAGTGACCATTGAAGAAGTTACGAAATTAAAAGAAGCGGCAGAAAATTTATATACGTGAAAGAGCACAATTAACTTGGTGAGAGTTTTTGAGAAGTGGTGTGACGAAAATAGCCTTAAGAAAAACTTGGAGATGATTCTTCCCGAGCAGTTGGATAAAGTACTCGAGCGATTTTACAATTACGGTTGTGAGCGTAATTTGTCACCCACAACATTAAAAGGTAATCAAATGGTTTTCTCGTGAAATTAGGAAATAATTTCACTTGCGTTTTGTCAAAATTCTGATAATTTCCCTCGCCTAAAGGCTCGGGAAATTATCAGAATTTTGACAAAACGCAAGTGAAATTATTTCCTAATTTCACTCGTCGCCATTTGATTACACATACTAATTAATCACTCCCCATAGGGGCTTTTCAGGGCCAACAACAGAACCGGGGAGTAACAGGAGCAAATTTAACGCGTGGTCAGCCAAATAGAAGATGACTAAAAGGTGCAAAGATTCTTTGTTGCCGGTCGAGCTTTCCTGTTCAGAAGTGCCAGTAAAACACGTTGGCCTTTAATATTCAGTAAATGAATGAAGGGGGTAGTCTCTAAAGAAATTGTGGTGCTGCGTCGGTGGGGAAGTAGTATACAAAAATTTGGTTTTATCAACGGAGTAGATAATGTAAATTTGCCACCGTACAGAGATTCTAAAATCTGACGTTTCGAGCGTTAGCCCTTCGTCAGAGCGAATCGAGGAATTGTGGGTTACTTGTAGTTTTTATAGTAGAGTAGGAGCTATGCTATTGGTGATAACATGGCAACGTGAAAAATAGGAATATATTGGTTAAATGAAAAGCGTTCGTTAATACCCTAACCCGCTTTCGGCAAGGCGGCAAACAACCAAGCTCAGAAACACTCCTCTGCCTTGCCGAACTAGTTTTAACGCTTAACTCTTTTTTTTGGGCCGGCAACTATCACAAACAAATTAATGGTGTAGCGATGGGCACAAGAATGGGACCTAGCTATGCCAATCTTTTTGTAGGATATGTTGAACACCACTTTTTTAATCAGTACAACGGCCCCAAACCTGAACTCTACGGCCGCTACATCGACGACTGCATCGGCTCTATTTCATCCAACAGAGAAGAAGTCGATCAATTTATAACTTCCGTTAATTCCCTCCATCCGGCTCTTAAATATACCCGGGAAATTTCGGAAACTTCATTGGCTTTCCTAGATATCAAAGTTTCTATTAGTGGCAACGTGCTATGTACCAGTGTGCACTACAAACCTACAGATTCTCACAGTAATTTGTTGTATTCATCGTCAGATCCATCACATTTCAAGAACTCCATAGCTTATTCTCAATTTCTTATACTTCGACGTCTATGTAGTGATGACTCCGATTTTTCCAGCAAATCAGAGGAGATGTGCAAGTTCTTCGAAAAACGTGGCTATCCTGTCTCTGTGGTCAAAGCGGGCCATCATCGCGCCCAACAATTTGATGGACAGTCATCACTACAAACGTCACAAAAAGATAAAAATGGCACAATTCCATTCACCCTCACTTTCCATCCTCATAATCACGCAGTCAAAAATATGATTCTTAATAATTTTAAATTACCCAAAATGATCCCGAGACTGGCAGAATCTTTTCGCAACCTCCACTTATTTCATTCAAACGCGACAAAAACGTAGGCAACTTTTTAGTTAGAAGCGCGCTCAAAACTAACTAGCAACCCGGCACTTTCAAATGCGCGCGCTCGCGATGCAAAACTTGTCTTTTCATTGTTAATGCAAACAAGATATCGGGACCTAAGCGATCTGTTAAGATCACCGATCGTTTCACATGTATCTCCGCAAATGTCATTCATTGCATAACCTGTACGTTATGCAATAAATTATACATTGGCGAGACAGGTAGACGACTAGGCGACCGATTCCGCGAACACCTTCGCAATGTTTAGAAGAATGACAAGGATGCATCTAAGCCAGTCGCTCGCCATTTTAATCTCCCTGACCACTCCAAAAACACATGGCTATCTGCGGCCTTTCCCTACATCTAGGTGCGACGGAAAGCCGCAAGAATCTGGAACAAAAATTCATCTTCCAAATCGGCACCCTTAATCGTCACGGTATTAACGAATTCGCTCTGACGAAGGGTTAACGCTCGAAACGTCAGCTTTTAGAATCTCTGTACGGTGGCCAATTTACATTATCAACTCCGTTGATAAAACCAAATTTTTGTTTAATATTCAGTAAACTGATTTATGTCTAGTACCATGGGGGCACAATCACTAGGGATATTTTTACATGAGGGCGCAAATTATGCAAGTAAGAATCACATCGAGTGTATCACTGCCAAAAACCCCTGTTTAGGAACGTGAGACTCAAAAAGATGTTCAATGTTAATGAATTTTAATTACATCGTACCTTTTTTTGTGCTTGAATGCAAAGGCGGTAGAAATGGGCATTTAAGGACGTTCGCGCCCAAAACGTTCCCACGTACAGATTTTTTTAAAACTTGCCACGCAGAAAGGTAATGATCTAATTTTGCCAAAAAGGCGAAAAAAATGGGGGGTCACCGTGCTCGTTTTCGAGATCATGAGGTGCATTTTTAGAAGATTGCGTTACTTTAAGACGATCTTAGCTTACAACCGTCAGCAATAAAAAAGCTATTTGAGTGAAATTTAGATGAGGTAAACGTACTCAGTTCAACATAACTAATATAGCTAAATTAACCTTTGCAGCTGATGTCTTTTTCTGAGGTGAAATAGACCTTGAAAAACGATACATAATAGTCTAAGAAAGAAAACTTCGGTCGCACGAGAGCATAAAAGGCCAGATATTTGTAACTTCTCACGTACAGATTTTTTTGTTTTTTGTTAAAATGGACAAAATCAAGAAGGAAGTGATCTACGGAAAGAAAAATGGGGGTCACCGAGCATTCAAGAGAGTAAAATCGCTGCGAAGTTCTCAAAGCGATTGTCTATTCGCACTGTCACGCCATTGCATGACATTTCCGAGAAGACCTGGGTCCACAGCTATCCCATGATGCCACATACTTTCATGTTCCCTTCTTGTGGAAATTTTTTGCGCCTTTAGCATCGTGTTTACTTGCGTGGTCTACGATGCATGACGTGTGCGTGACAAGTGCAAAAAGATGCGCAGTAGCAATGGGCGCGAACGTCCTTAAATGTCCATCTTGATAACCAACTTTTATGTACTTGGCAAATTGTTAGCTTTCTGGCGTATTCCTCCCAACTGTTCGAGTGTATCGTATCATGCTTAACACATAGGTAATTATAACGTGCTTTCAACATGAGACTAATATACTTTAGAATTTAAAAAAAACCTGGTTTTTTTTAAAGGACAGAAATTGGCTTCAGAGGAAATTAGGGAATTAAGGAATGTTGGTTTTTTCTATAGTGAAAGATGGAACGACATTATTGGTGGGGATGTGACAACGTGATAACAAGAATTAATTATTAAAGTAAAACGAAAAGCCGTTCTTTAATTCCGTTGGGATATTTTGAGTGAGCCGATTTTGCCTCTTAAATCTTGTTATCGACGTTGCCATACCCCACCAATAGCGTGGATCCATCTTTTTTTATATAAAACGCCAACAACCCATAATTTCCAGTAATAAGTATTCCCAGAAGTTACCGCGTTTCAAACGAAAACAGTTTCGAAAGGTGTTCTATTGGGAAACCTGAACCGCTTCAACCTAAACCGGTTGCGGTTGAAATGGTTAATCCCATAGAAGACGACCTAAGTTTAATCATTTGCTATCTATTTCCAATAGAAAGAGGAAGGATAAAGGTAAGCGTTAGTTTTAGCTTAGGACAAATGCAGCTGTTTATCCTTGCTTGAGTAGCAGCATTTGAGGAAACTTTGACATTAAGGGTGCGTTCGATTGACCGTATTCCGGAATAGGAATACATGGAATAGAAGATAGAAATCCTTCGTTTTTACGGAGATTCACATTAAAATTGTCAAAATCTGCTAAAATGCTATTTTATACAAATTTTTATCATCCTTGCTGCTTTTAAACGCGCCAAAAATACCGTTTTAATCATCACTCCAAGTATTCTTATTCCGGAATAGGGTCAATCGAACGCGCCCTAAATGTCTTTATTCTGAGACACGCCAGATGCTGAAGTTGGGGAAAAGATCAAGGGTACCCTTCGTCAGTCAGTTAGTTAGCTAGTTAGTTAGTTAGTTACTTAGTTAGTTACTTAGTTTGTCTGTCTTTTGTGAATAAAACGTCTTGTTCCAAGTATTTCCATATCATTTAAATGTGAATGCTTCATTGTCCTGCAAATTCGACAGAAAAATTATTAACCCCGAGAGATTTGAATTGCAATTATTTACAAAGAAAATTTTAAAAAAAACTCATACAGCCTGAGCCGATTTTGCCTGTATTAATTACGTCAATTGAACAGGTATTAAGTGTATCTATCAAAATGTCTAAATTATCTTTATAAAATAATAAAAGAAAACTGGATTTCCTTGTTAGTAAGAATATAAAGGTACTGCTTGTTCTATCTGTGTGTAGCTTTGGCATATTGAAATGGCGCTGTCTTCTCAGGTTGTCGTGAACAGGTGGGAAAAGCACTTTCAGTTTGTGATTTGGGTCACTTCAAACGGATTCATACAGTTTACTACACAGCGATGCATCGTGTTCTAAAATGGTGTAGTTCACTCCCTGTTTTTGTGATGAAGAGAACTTTTCTGACGTTATTATGGATATGGCTCTTTTCTCAAGGCGTGCCAGCTCGTTCGTCAAGTATTGAGGAAGATCATCGAAAAAGGCATTGCTGAGGTATAGCATAGTCGATAACAGATCTTACACATGATACCTAGAAGAGAGTTAAATCGTATGGTGGAACTCCAACTCTCTTCAACTGTGTAAGGAAGTGAAGTCTTGCCAAATTCTCTTACAGGCCTTTTTTATTACCTCAGATACCCGGTTATTCCTTCGTGGCACATATTGAATTTTCGTGCATCTCATTAAGAGCATTGCTTCACATATCTGTCAACGACCCAGCACCACAATTTCTTCACTAAAAGCTAAACCCTTTTACCTTTTATTTATTTTTTTTTAATTTTTGTTAAGGCTTGACCAATACCTTGTATGGAAATCAAAGCACTTTTTTTACTAATTTTTCCTCCTATTTTTTTGTACCCCAGAGAAATAGAAAACGAATCAAGCCTCTATCTAAGTCGTCATTTTTCTCGATATACATTCTAGTAATGAAGACTTCTGCCGCTTAACCTGTGATCAATCTGGACGACTTCAGCTACTTCTTTTCCGGTGTTGTGACACAAGGAAATGAAAGAAAATGACCTGGCTATTCACTATATGGTAACAGGTTCATAGTCACCATCTTCTTGTGCTGCGTTCTTCCCTTTGTATCTGATGTTGTAATATCCAGGGCTTTTCAATTTGCCTTGTAATTTCTCGTATTCAGATTGATCAGGAGACTGCATCTGTGAAGGCTTGGGCAGTAGATCCATGTAAGCCTCCTGCCCTGTCGCACCCGATGGAGTGTGATGCTGACTACCAGGTTGATCAGCAACGTAATTTTCTGAAGCATTGGTTTTCTGAGGGGACCTTTTCCTCCACAACAGCAGACCAATAACAAGGAACTGCACCGCAACGACACAGGACAAAGCGATGACAGCAACAAATAGTGTCTTGTTATCATGGCCTAAGATGGGGAGAAAAAAAAACTAATCTAAAGGAATACAACCGCAACTTTCTTGGAATTCAACCCGTTTGCAATTTAGTACCATCGGTTTTGTAAGCTAAGAGAAACAATAAAAGTACTCCATTTTCTATGAGCCCGTGTGTTGTCAGATTTTTCCAATCACTGTGCCCCAATTTACATCTGAAACACTAAACAAGGAACATTTTTCAAGATTGCTATCGACTTTACTAACAGACTACCAAAAACCGTTAACACCCGAAATATTTCATAGACTATATAGTTGAGGGATTAAAGAGGACGCATAAATTCTCTGTCGATGCGAGAATCGATGCGTCCTCTTTAATCCTTCAACTTAAGTATACTTAGCTCTGCTACCACAGCATTGAGCACTTTACGCCAAGGTTGACTCGACCTCCACATTTATATATATATATAAGCATTCATTCATATATACAAGCATTCATTCATATAAAACAAGGTCATCTTCAAGAGGTGACTACTTTGTTAAACCCTCAAGACTTGACAAACAAATTAAATCCTTTTCAAGAAATCGGGAGGCGTGGTGGCCTCATGGTTAGTGCGCTCGACTCCGGATCGAGTGGTCCGGGTTCGGGGCCTGGCAGGGGACATTGTGTTGTGTTCTTGGGCAAGACACTTTACTCTCACGGTGCCTCTCTCCACTCAGGTGTATAAATGGGTACCGGCGTAAAGCTGGGGGTAACCCTGCGATGGACTAGCATCCCATCCAGGGGGGAGTATAAATACTCCTAGTCGCTTCATGCTAATGAAACCGGAGATAAGCGCCGGCCTGATGAGCCTTCTGGCTCGTAAGCGGAGACTTTTTTTAAGAAATGGTGTAAAAATTTGGAATAAGTTACCTTGTGAAATTCGCCATCTATCCAAAAACAATTTTAAAATTAAAATCCACAATATCCTACTCCAAAGACTTTCAGAAGAAAATGACTATATTGATTTATCTGTCTTAATAACAAAAATATATTAGTACTTTGGCTTTTCATATTTACACTTTGTATTGGTTTGATTTTAGATGATATTTTCTTATTTTGGTTGACTGTATACTCTGTACACTAGGTATTCGTATACCTGTTCGTTTGTAAAACACATTTGATTACCGTAGCTTTCTCTACTTGTTCTCTCTTGTATATACATCTAATCACTCAAGTGTATTAAGGCTTGACCAATCTAATCATTATGCATATTTTTATTTGAAGGGAAGCATTTGTCCAATGTCCATGAAACTTAACAGAAAGTTTTTTTTTATCGGTGTTGTTATTAATTGGCCAAAATATTTTGCATCGCATTTTGGTCACGTGACCCTAAAACAACTCATGACGTCTTTATCCTTTACTCAAAAATGGGGAACATTTATAATTCAAAATTTTGAAAACGTTTGGCATTAACACGTTTAGCACAACTGTGCCTACCGAATGCAGCCTTTTAATGTGGTACTCCGTATTAACCTTTTAAGATATTCGGATGTTTATCATGTCACGTGACCTATTTTCGTCAATTCTTCATTGCTCTTAACATGTGGACATGATTAAAAGGCGGCATGACAAAGCCCTTAGAAGGGGTCATAGAATAATCAAGAAACAATATTGATATAATGTAGTTGAATGTTCCCCATTTTTGAGTAAAAAACATCACTGTTATAAGTCGATATCTGGTCACGTGACAAAAATTTGGTACGGAAAATTTGGAAAAGTTATAACAATACCGATAACTAACTGCCTGCCAAGTTTCATAGGCCCTGGACAAATGCTTTCCCTTCAAATAAAAATATGCATAATAGTTAGGCTGGTCAAGCCTTAATACACTTGAGCACTGCTCGCCTCGACTAGCTATTGCTACCTGCGAGCAGTGCAGATTGAAAAATGTATTATATAATAAAATTCTACAATAAACTAAACTAAAACTATATATATATATATATATATATATATATATATATATATATATCTGACTGAATTTACAAAAAGGTACCTGCTTGTACTTTGACAACTTAGCACTTTGAGATGCAGAAAAACGTTCTTGCTTTACATAGCTATGATTCCAGCAACGAACAACCTTTATTTCATAGTTGTAGGCATTTGATTTCTGCAATTAAGCAATGTCATATAGAAATACTGACCAGGACTGACATACTAACATGACACTCAGCCTACCCACTCTCAGTAAGTGACTTTGCTTTGGTCCGACAAGTTTCGGCGTAGAACTAGATTGTAGCATAGGGCCTTATCTAGCCATGTCTTGACGGAGCCCCACCCTGGGTTCCCAGCACAGTAGCTTGAAAACAGGCTTCGCCTGTTTTTTAAGCGAAAATCTACAGAGGTATCTTTTTGAAAATTCGGTCAGATATATATATATATATATATATATATATATATATATATATAATTAGTAGTGTAGGATGGGAGCAGAAATCGATACAACAAAGGAAATGAGTGAAAATGTGTTCAGCCGGGAATCGAACCCGGGTCTCCTGGTTACCGGTCAGATGCCTTACCACTAGGCCACTGAACCAACCCCGCCATTCAGCCGAATTGGAAGGACTTTTATATGGCAAGCTCTGAGGAGAATCGCACATTTTCTGCAGTGAGGATCGCGTCACTATGCTCAAGTTGATCAGCGATTCACAGCAAATTTCCCCCTATATATGAAATGATTGTGTAGGTTTGAGCGGGGAAATAACAACAACTAACTGCTTCATTTACCTTTGGGTATATATATATATATATATATAGGGAGTCTGTAAGTCGATTTTCTCGTGGAACAGTGCTCAATACGTTGAAGCAGAGCGGAATAAATATTTTAAGTTGCGTCCTTTTTTCCTCTTAAAATATTTATATATATATATATATATATATATATTTTTTTATAAAGTTGCATATAAACTGGAGAGGAAGAGAAAACTTCTCGAAGGTCCAGGGAATTTAATAAAAACGTTTCGGCCCTATATATATATATATATATATATATAGCTTTTAAATGACTCACCAAAATAATAGCATGACAAGGGCCAAATTTTGTTGATCAAATGGAAACACTTAGTACGGTGTAGCGATGAGCGCTTACGCGCGCGCGAGAGCGGAGCTCTATAGCTAAGAAAATTTGGTAAACTATCCATCCTATAAATGTTGGTTGTGACGCCAGCAATGCGTTCCGAACTAAATTAAGACATTACACGTTTTACGTGTAAACTTACAGTTTTAGTCATACAATGGCCGTTGTATGATGGAATCTCCTTAGTTACTTTGGAAACGTTAGGGAAACCGGCCGAATAGAGATTCTGGGAACTCAATGGAATTTAAAGATCACCTACTTCAACTGGGATTAATTTATGTTGTTTGCTCTGTGTTAAAGATTAGTTGCAAAAAATGAGGGTGGGAAAAATTCTTCCGGGTGATTTTTTACTTTACCATCTTTGCCTCTAAACTCATCCATAAAACACTAAAGAAATGGGTCAGAATTCCTTACCCCATAAAAAATCCGGAGGAAAGGGGTCAGAATCTCTCACCCCATAAAATACTGAAGAAAGGGGTCAGAATCTCTGACTCCATAAAACAATGAAGAAATAGATCAGAATTTCTGACCTCATAAAACATTGAAGAAAGTGGTCAGAATTTCTGACCCCATTACATACTGAAGAAAGGGGTCAGAAGCAAGGGATCACTGCAGAATTTCTGACTCCATAAGACACTGAAGAAAGCGGTTAGAATTTCTGACCCCATAAAACACTGAAGAAATAGGTCAGAATTTCTGACCCCATAAAACACTGAAGAAATAGGTCAGAATTTCTGACCCCATAAAACACTAAAGAAATGTGCCAGAAATCATAACAGTATTTAACCTTGAAGAAAAGGGTTCCGTAATCAAATACTTCAGAAAGAGATTCTTAATATCCAGCACAAAGAGAAAATTGCATCGACCTCTTTATTTTGAATTGCACGTAAAGTTATCAAACTAATTGCATTCGATCCTCCTAGCAATTATTCCACAATGTTCATTAATGGGCTAATGGGGATGTGCCGCTGGATGGGGTCGCATTTTCACGACTAGATTGGCTATAATGGGGTTGTCTTTTAGCTTTAACTTTAACTTTATTTAGAAGCAAATCATAATTCTACAATAATTCTTCTCGTAGTTAGCAGTGCTATTCTAGGCGGGCCACTTACTCTGCGACATTATTACTGGCTCTCACAAGTAAACAAAAAGACACTTTAAAATTTACAAGAATTATACACAAACAAACGCCTCGTACGTAAGGAGAAAAAAGTGAAGAAAATAAATAAATGATCTGAGGTATTATAGGTAACTGATTCGAAAGATTGATGAAGCGCATATCAACATTCATCTCCTCAATTTTTAAAAAAAATCAGAAGTAATTCGTTCAATTTACGTTTAAAGTGTGTTTCCTTAAGCTGGCGAATTTCAGGGGGGATACCATTCCATATTTTTGTACCAATTCTGCATGTCTACGTGGAAGATTCCAGGTATTGCAGACCGTGTGAAATAGGAATGAATTTGTTCAGCGCGAGTAAATAGATTTTAAAGAGTTCGAACAGAGCTCCCGACAAAGTTACTACAATGCGGTCACAAATTGTCCGGATTTTGCGGGTAAGTTAAGAAGGGAAGGATTCTCGGTGAAAAAAAAGGTTGTTACAAAAAAAACTGTAGCGCTGTTGATTTAATATTTACTAGTCGCATTGCATTCCGTTTGGAAATTACAATTAAAAGGCTTTATGTAAGCTTCATGCATTAAAACTCTTTTTCCTAGTCCGCCAGGAAAATGGTACGCCCAAGTACCTA
>NC_090878.1:29431139-29461139 GCF_036669935.1 Montipora foliosa
AACATATGCCTTAAGAAAATCCAAGGCTCTTTCTTGACTACCAGTAAGTGAGGTGTTGTCTTCAGCCACTATCAAATTTTGAACTTCTTCAACTGAGGGGGTTGCTTCAGTTTTCTTTGTAAACACCAATGGAGAGATGCACGGATGACTCTTTAGGAATGACAACAGAGAAAGACTATCCATGCCTTTCATGATATCTTCGATTTCATTCTTTCTCTTGATAATTACTTGCTGCAGTAAGATCTTCTGTACAGCCTTATGTCTGTTGTCCTCTTGCAGGTTAACCACTCCACAATCATTAAGAAGGTCCAGAACAGCAGGGTTCTGAATCCTCAAATTTGGCAACTGATCTTAGTAGACGTAAGGATTAAAGAGATTGTTTCTCTGACATCGATATCTGGGACATCTTCAATACAAGTACTGATAAGGGCTTTGTCCAAATCATGTGTTTCAATGTACGCTACTACAGCTGGAGACATCCCAATAAATCCCTGTCCTCCACGCAAAACTTAATGTGCCACTACTTTTCCAGCAGTTATAAATGCACCATCATCAAGGAGGTCCCAATTATGTACAGGAATCAAATGGTCTACATCTCCAGTAAAAAGCAAACAGCCACTGACTTCTTGTTCAAGCAACGCTGTCATGGCCAAGAGCATAAACTCCCTTGTAGGTCCTCCAGCATCAGAACCCAATTCTTTTAGGTTACTCGCTGCAAATGTGACATTTGGTCTTTTCTTAAGATCATTTATACTTGCTCTTTTATAGATCAATGTCACTTGCATGAATAAGTCACCTTCTCTTTTCACATGGATTGGGTAGTCTTGTCCTGAATTGTCAGCTATTTTCTCTTGAAAGGCAGATAGGACAGACTTTGGTCTGCAGGTAGCTGTACATTTCCCAGGCAGTGAGGCTGGTTCATGAAGTGATTCCTTGGCTGAAAAATTATCAACAGAAGGGAAATGCTTATCAATAGAGAGGAACTTTATTACAAGAATAGGTAAATAGTTGCATTGGAATTGTGTAATGTTGGTATTAATTTATATTGTAAACATTGTGATGCATTTGCTATCATCCAAAAAAAAAAAAAGGAAAAGAAAAAGGAAAATTCATATCTTATGAAGGGAACATAGCCAGACAACCAAACTTAAACAACTTCTATAGGGATCATGAGGGGTGAATCAGATGGTTCAAATATAAGAGGAGAACTGTAAAACGACTGACTTGAACAAAGTTGTTTACAGCAGCCAAGGGAACCAAGGTCTGACACACAAACTGAACTAATGGCCGAAGAAAAAATCTGTTCAACTTGTCAACATACAACAAAATCTTGTCTGTTGACAAGATTCGCCCCAAATATAAATCCCACATAATTCCATGCCAAACATTAATGGTACTAATGGTAAGCCAACAGACAATTTCCTATTTGCAACCTTTACAAAAATTACCTGGCAGAAATATTACATTGTAGATTCCAACTACTGTATATAATCTAACAACCCATGAAAGTAAAGGTACATTAATTGTCTTTCCAGATCCCCTAGACTCCAAATCACGAATTTTTAACCCCCTTAACTCTTGCACCTGTATGCCATTTAGATCCTGAGTACCCCTGGTTTTTTTTCCTAGGCTTTCCCCATATCACACATTAATAACAGTTTTTTCACTTACCCTTGTCATCACTGATAATCGTGTCAACGGCATGTGCTAAATCAATTGAATCCTTAACAACTTCTTGAAGATACGAGTCAGGGTGGGTTGGAAACATCATTGTCAGTCTGTTCATTATTTTGGTATCATCATCACCTTTATCATCCACCAACAGAGGCCCTGAAGATATCTCTGGAATACATGTAACAACATCAGGTGCTGCATTGCAGCTGTAGGGGCTCTCTTCATCCTTTGAGTTATCACTGATGTATTCATTTACATTCCTGTTCTTGTTGAGTCTAACATATATGGCACCCTGTCCAGCCAGTGATCTGACCTGTTTATATCCAATCTCCTGTCCCTTCTTGAAGGCAGGTGTTGAAACTTTCTTGCCTTTGACTTCACATTGACTTTGACTTCAAAGTCTTCACATCGGAGATCTTCTATCCTGGTAATTAGTACCTCATTAATACATTCCCTTACTAACGACTCATTTGCATTGGTCAATATGTCAACCATGCCAGTGCACAAGATATCTGCATCTGTCTTTGAGTAGTCTGGAATGACGTCAGGAATAGTCCCGTCTGGGTTCTTAAAGTCTTGCGGGTCAGCATATTGTAATAAAACTAATTCAAATGACTTCAGCTCAACTGGTGCTTCTTTCTTCTGAGATGGCATAACATAGCTACGGGCTGATATTTTTCGCCTTTTTGGAGGTTGAAAAGCAGCACTGGTGTTAACAGAAGAACTTTGCATTCGTGAACTGTTTAGGCGGATGAGATTCCTTGCTCTACTGACAACTGACTGAAGCCCAGATGAACCCTGTGCTTGAAGCCCAGATGTACTTTGTGCTTGCCTTGGCAAAGAAGTGTCTAGAGATTAGACAAAAAGAACTTTTTCACTGTGTAGTCCCAGAAAATATAAATTACCTCCTCCCAGAAAGAAGAGATTATAATTTCCAAGGGAAAGAGGCCATTTGCATAATAGAGCTTGAAGTCTGAACATTTAATGCAAAATAGAAGATGCAAAGGCACCTGTACTGTAATAACAAGTGTAATGTGATGTTTTTGTTGTATGTGTGTGCGTGTGTGCGCATTGGGGGGGGGGGGGCATAAGTAACTAAACTGTGATTTAGTTGACCCGTGGGAAGTACAGCGTTTCACCTGGGCCTTACAGAAATACATAATGAGCTTCATCTACATCTACATCTACAGCGATAACTTGCAAAATCCTCCAGGACAGTGCAAGTGTCATAAACAATAATATGTATCTACAACAAGCTGAGAGCTCATATTGCATAAAGGAATTGGATGTCATTATTTCAACAGGTAGGCTGTTGCAATCAATGATTGTCCTCGGCTAATAGCTAACTTTGTATGTATGCCATGATGTTTGTAGTGGGATGAACTTGAGGGGATGGGCCCGACGGGTACAAAGAAGGGACTGGTGTTGGACGTACATGCAGGTTGGCATAGTCATTTCTGCCTGTTGGTTTAATTGTCATTTCTAGATTTAAATTTCAAACCAAATTTTGGTTCACATGTCATGAAACACCTCTAAAATCGACATGATTTTCCAGTACTGCACTTCACTAATTTCACATATTTTTAACTAGTTTGGTTGTATTCAGATTTAAGTTAAACTTAAGCTTACCAAGCACGTTGTCCATTTGACGAGCAACCTATGCATTTTGAGAAAGACATTGTTAGCCACTAAATTTGTGAAAAACGTAATGATTTAAAGCTTTTTATGAACATTTTCAAGTCGTTAAAGGAATTGAATACAACTCTAACGCAACAATAAAACGAATACATACCTCTTCTTTCACCAACTCTTTCAGGGGAAGCTGCGGCATTATCGGCATATGTTTTGAGCTTAGCCACCGGTCACGTGTGGGATCGAATGGATATTGAGGGAATTATCAAATGAATATTGAGGTCAGGTTATCGAATGGATACTGATGTAAATTATCGAGTGAATATTGTTATGGTATCGAATGGATATTGTAGTAAATTATCGAATGGGTGAGAGAAAATTATCCCACGAATATTGAGGTACATTATCGAATGGATCTGACCGTAAATTATCGAATGGATATTGGGGTGAATTATCGAATGAATATTGAAGTAAATTATCAAATGGATACTGATGTAAATTATCGAATAAATATTGATTATCGAATGGCTATTGTAGTGAATTATCGAATAGATATTGAAGGAAATAATTCAGCAAATACTTAAAAGAATTTGTTGAATTTTGCTACATGTGTATCAAATATATATGCCACAAAAACGAATCTATAGCAGTTTTATTTCCAATATGTATGATATATTGAACGCATATAAGCCCTGTCGAATTTTGCTACATTTCGGCAACCATATTACCAGTCCAGGTCTTCCAGGTTTGGGGCGGTTTCATTCAAAACGTTTGTACCTACGATCTGACACGCTTTTGTGGTGACGATTTTTTTGTTAAATTTACTCTTTAAATGCTAGGAAATGCTTACAACAACTCAAGTAAAGAGGTAAGCATTAACTTTAAGCGAATAACATTGAATTTGATGGCTTGTTGTCTTCAAAATGAGGAACGATTTATATGCATGAAGAATTCACATTTTCACACCTTCGAGTCAATTTGTGAAGCAAGGAGACTCAATTTGGCGTAAATGCTATAGCTCTGTAAAAATTGGTAAAGCTTTAACAAGAATAATGAGGTTAGATCAAATGGTGAAGCGAATGATTTGGAAAAAAAGTTCTCATACGGCAAGTTACATGTGTACGATTGACAATTGATTCCTTTTCGTAAAAATGCTAAAAGAAAGCTATTATGGACGTTTGTAAGAAGAGACCCAAATTTATGAGTCTACTCTTCACACACTTTAATTGTAATGATCAGTGATTAAAGTATATGTACTGTATTTTTTTTAGTTGCCATGAAAGGGTATAAAGAGACACATCTGAAAAACATTATTTGATGGGACAGCAGGGAAAGGTCCTTTACAGCAGACAAAAATGCTTAGCAGCCAATTCTGCCTCCTCAACCAGTTATGGTTTGATGTATTTGGGGATCTCTCCTTGCAGACTTGTAATAGTTCTGGGCTCCGTTGTTCAAAAGCCGATTAGCGCTAATCCCAGATTAAAAATTAAGCGAGGAGTTTATTTCTCTACTCCCAAATTCTGTTTAACGCTGATGTTCGGCAAAACTTTACATTAAAAGAAGTCAATCTTGAGAAACAAAAATAAGCAAAAGAAACTTTTACCAAAAAGTTGAAAACGTGAAACAAAAGTTTACGCTAATCTTGGATTAAGTTAATCGGCTTTCGAACAACCGGGCCCTGTGGTTTATCTGAAATGTTTTAAAGCTTTTTTTGTTTTTAAATTTAAAACAAGAAACCAATCCAAAGATTTTGGCATGAGTTAAATGAATAGGTTCATCCAATAAAAAAATGTAACTGCTTTGAAATCTGTAGTCTATTTTTTTGTCTGTGAGCTATGGTAATAACTGTTAATAGCTTGACTACAATGGATTTTTTGTAGTTTCGAGCACATTTTTGATTTGCTGGAATATTATTTTACAGGAGCAGCATATGATAACCTTGCTTCTTGTGTTCCATGTGTGCACTAGTACTTCTCTTTCTCAGTGAGTTCAAGCTATTTTTCTTGATTTTTCTGACCTTGTTCAAATGCAAGCCTTAGGCATGAGATGTGTAATTGATTATTCCTATTACAATACTATTCCATAAATGTTTAGAGGCTAGTCAAAGCCTATTTACATCCTATAGTATTTCTATGTAGGTGCTATGTACATGCAATTTTTGCTATGGACCCTCAATTTCAGTTAGTAGGTAGATTCTATTTACACTATAATGTAAATGCTATGAAACATTTATGTTTGTCCTGTTTCCAGTTTTTTACAGCTATGTAGTGGCTATTTGTAGCCTATTTACACCCTATGTTATCACTATGTAAGTGTTGTATGTAACTATGTATACACTATTATGTGTTGTGTATTTTCTGTTTCGAATCTATGTAGAAACTATGTTGAGACTATTTTTATTTTTGGACATAAAAAACGGTCCCATAACATAGCCTTTACATATGCTATGTAAAGGTTCTATTTGACTAGCTAAAACATAGCATTTCCTTTCAAAATATATAGATGAGGCATATGTATAACATAGGTTTTGAATAAGGCCTCTATATCGAAGTTACATATGTGTATCATAACATACCATTTACATACATGTACGTGTATGGTTGTTACATAGGATTTACATACTACTAGATTACACGTAGTGTCTGGTTCTACAAGGGTAACAATAACATGTTGCAGCTTTTTGAATTATGCATTTGAAGTAGTCTCTTTCAAATAATATTTTATCTTACCTTCATATTTCTTAGTAAAATAAGTGGTAATTTTTTTCCATTAATCAAGATTTGGAATACCATTATTATGTTGCCAAGAGGTGCATCACGCTTTACTTTTACTCGGGAACAATGTAGTAGTGTCCTTATTTTCAATTTCAAAGTTGTATACAGAGTTCATTCCTTTGTAATAAAAATAGGATTTCTGTTGTAATAAAATGATTGTTATTCTAAAGTTTTATTCTACTCTTTCTATTTTGGTAATGTTTTTTAGTAGAATATGAGAAACATCTTGATAAGATCTCATATTAAGATCTTGTGAGAATCTTGGTAAGGTCTTGTAAGATCTTACAAGAATCGTGGTAAGATCCTGTAAGATCTTGCAAAAATATTGGTAAAATCTTGTAAGATCTTACAAGAAACTTGGTAAGATCTTGGTAAGATCTGGTAAGACCTTGGTAAGATCTTTGTAAGATCTTTGAAAGATCTTGGTAAGTTCTTGGTAAGATCTTGTAAGATCTTGTAAGAATCTTGTAAGAATCTTGTAAGAATCTTAAATAGGAAGTAAGATAAGATCTTAGTAAGAATCTTATTAACAATCTTACTAAGAGCTTAATAAGATTACCACCTGGGATGTTAATTATTTGTAATGCGATCGCTCCCGTTGCCGTTAGCAACGGGTCGCAAACTTGACACTTTGATCGCATTATCGCATTCGGTCAGTGTAAAACGCAGACTGCAGACCAGGGGAAAATGCTGACTGAGGTTATAATGTAACTGTTAAAAAAGGTCAAACCCTTTAGAAATGCTAACCTTAGGCCTAATTAGGCATAAAACAATATTTAGGCTTAACTGTTAGCATTTCTAAAGGGTTTGGGCTTTTTCAACAGTTACATTTCAACCTCAGTCTGCATTTTACCCCTGGTCTGCAGACTGCATTTTACACTGACCATTATCACATTACGGATTGATCGCTAATCCGATTATTCCTAAAATGCCATAAATATTCGTGCCTCATAAGGTTTCGGTCGAATTTATGTCCTAGAAAGCAGATAAATTGCAGAAAATTTTAGTTTTGCATCCAAAAATTCGTAATCAATGCTAAAATGACCAAAGTTTGCCTGGAAAACATATTTTACTGTTATTTTTCTTAAATTTTTTCGTTCAACTTTCTCTTATATAAAATGTCTCAGTTGTCTGTAAATAAGTTATATGCTGTTGGAAAGCTTATTTTCTTAGCTTTAAAATGATGTATTTTTCCCCCTAACTTTAAAAATTTTTTGAGAAGAAAATATATTTTGGCGTTGGCTGAATTACCGCGGTTTTACATACATACATACATACTTTATTGAGACTCTCTTCAACAGGGATTTTCAGTCACAATGTTAAAAAAGAAGAAAACTTCTTTACAGTAATTTAATTGAAATCAAAATATATTCAAAATCATTCAAAATATATCCAAAATTACTTCGTATAGAACATATTATTAAAAAGTGTCTGCTTAAAAATATCAATTTCTTTAATATTCTTGATGTTGTCCAAAATTACTTCATATAGAAAATACATGTATTATTAAAAAGTGTCCGCTTAAAAATATAAATCTCTTTTGTATACTTGATGTTTTTGTCGATTGTTTTGTCGTGGTTGGGAAAGTAGAAAAAAGAGCAGGAAGTGACTAAGTTGAGGTCGCTAAAATTACATTTACCCAAAAGTGACTTAAATGGGGTCTATAATTGGCCATAAAATAGACTATAATGGGGTAGGGGTTCTGAGAGGCCACATACCCAGCGAAAATTGACCCAAGTCAACACACAGAGTTTCTGGAGAGAGTTCTTGATATTATTGCAGCCCCTTGTTAGCTGTAATTACTTTCATATGCTCGCATTCATTCTGTAACATGATACAGTGTTGTTAGTGTCAACCCTCCTATTAACATACATGTTGCTGCACTGAAAGTATCCCTCAAAATGAACAGATACAGAGATACCTCGACAGAAATGTTAAATCACCGCAGCTTAGATTTTTCATGACTTGTAGAGACAGGCCATCTCTTGATTAGTCTCAGTACCGTGTGAAAACTGGCCACACCATTCATTGTCAAAATTGTCTCCAAATACCTCAAATGACTCTTTTTTATATATATATTTTTTATATACAGCTACATACTACTACATTCACTAACCTACACACAAGCCTGCATAAGCTACGCTGACAACATATAGAGAACTTATATTAAACTGAGTAAAGGTTTCCAAACCGAATAAAATTTTTCTATTTGACCTTTAGACTGAAAAATCGATCTCAAAACAAGGATCTTCTTCTTGACAAGATCGAAGAACTGAAATAAGTTAAGGGCTTTAAACTCGAGTCTTTGCAAAAAGATATATATTTTCCCTAGTAAAATGTAATAGTAAAAAGAATAATTGTCACCACTCCGTTGATTCCACCACTCAACCGCTTTAAGCCAAAAATGGTGAATTACATCACAACAGAGTAACATATGAGGCAGTGTTTCTACTGAACTGCAGTGCTTACAAAGTGGTGAGTCTGTCATCTTCATCTTATGTAGTAAACTACCATGCCTTAGGATATTATGAATTATTTTGTACTGAAGGATTTTTAATTTTGTTTCTTTTGTTATACTAAAAGATAAATTGCTTTAAGATTGGTTGAATCCACGCCCAACATACACAACCTTGTACTGGCCACAAGTTCCTGGAACGTTCTTCCTATTAATGCATTTGTAATTGCTCTACAAGTGTATTTACTAAATTGTAAATTTGTAGAAGTTTCAATCAGTTGATTAACAGTATGAACTTGCTTCCATTTGCTTGGCATTGCTGATATAAGCCCATAGAATTGGGTAAATGGGGGACTAAGACCAGTTTTTTCCGCAAAACTGGTTAAAGCTTAGAAATATGTTATTGTCATCTAGGAGGTCTTTAATTCTTTCAATGCCAGCAGTGTGCCAGTCTTTCCAGAAAACTGATTTACCAGCAATGGTAATATCTTTGTTATTCCACAAGATAATATGTCTAGGACTATTCTGATCGTTTGTTTTAAACTTCTGCCTGGCTTCTGCCCAAGCTTTTAGAATGTCTATGTAAAAACCTGGCACACTGTTGTGTATTACAAGAGCTACATCACAATTGCACTCAAAAATGAATAGACCACCATACTTTTCTAAATAAAAGGAAGGAATTATCATCCACTGATTTTTCTAAGCTCTCATACATTCTTTTAATCCAAGCACCTTGAAGTGATTTCGAAATAATCTCATATTCTGGGTAGTCCAAACCGCCTCCATTCATTGGACCAATTAGTGTGTATTTTTTATTTTCGATTTCTTGCCATTCCAGACAAAATCAGAGCCCAATTTATTGACTGCGAATATCACATGTGGTGTTGGGGAAATGCAACCCAAGGTTTTAGCAATTGTTATTTTGCCTTACAGCGATAGGTCACGTTCAGACCATATATTAAACAGTTTCTGTAATTTGATTATTTTTGGACAAACATTTTCGTCTTCACAAAGCTTAGACTTAAAAAAAAAGAGTTCCTTATGCACGAATAGGTCTTTGAGGCCAATTGATTCCAAAAGGAGTTTCCTTCCTGTTTGAATTTTTGCCAAGCCACGTTACCGTAAAGCCCAAATAAATCCAGGAAATATTCCAAGCTAAGACTCATCCCTGCAGAAAGCTGTGGTGTCATCAGCGTATTGGGATAGTTTAATTTCTTCGTTGCGAACTTGAATGCCCTCTATGGCTTTGCTAGCCCTTATTGAGGTGGACAATATTTCAACTGCAAGAACAAATAGTTGCCCCGATAAGGGGCACCCTTGTCTGACGCCTCTTGCATTGCAAGCTCGAACCAGTAGGATGCAAAGCCGTTATTGATGACTCTTAGTTGCACGAATGCGCCATTTTTTCGAAAGAACCCGAGACCGATTTCTCCATAGCATGCCAGATGGCAGAATGGAACAAACAACGCCGGCCGTTCTTGCTAATGTCCACAATAAGCTTGCTATGACTCTTTCTACAGATTTTCCAAGAGACTAAGCCGCTGAAGTCAAGCATTGTTTGCCTTCCAGAAATGACCAAAAAGCTGTCATTTTTGTTTCCCGGAGCCGTGGTTACACGTACTAATTTGTCGCGTTGCTAGAGCGAAATGAAAATCGGAGGACAATTAGTTCGTAGGACAATTAGTTTAGTCACAATTGAACTGATTGACGTGACAGATGTTCGATTTTCTGACTCCTTTCTTCGTGATGATTTCAACTCTCAAAACATTTTTGTAATGTGGCGAGAGTTGAAATTTTCGCGACAAAATCGTGGCTGCAGTTAAGCCACCCTGTAACCTTTTGAGTTAAAGCCACTCGCGCGGCGTTGAATTGACGCAAAAAGTTGACTTTTGTCAAGTGCAGCCATGCTCTCACACTGGCTGACGATTCTTCTACGTCATCGGCTTAAGGAATCGTGTGAGATTGCAGAGCGCATGCGTATTTCATTGCGGCACGCGTGATTGTATCTCGAGGACAGCAGAAAAATCGAAGTATTTTTCTTGGCTTTTTTACCTTTACAATGACTGTCTAGAACTATCATTGCTTCGTAGAAGCACTTAAATGAGCCCCACTTTTGTGGAAAAAGTGGAAATATTCACCGAGTAAGTTGACCGCGTGCTCGTGGCAGCACCTTTACGACCTAAATGAAAATGGTATGACCAGAGACGTTCTCAGTGAATACTGAAAATACTGCACTATTCATAAGAATACTGAATACTATTCATAAGAATACTGAAAGTACTGCACTAATCATGAGACTCATTGTGATGACAACCCAGTGACGAGAGCGATTTTCAAAAATTCGGAGATATGCTTTCGGAATCGATCCGAGACTGATCAGTTAGAGCAAACACTGACACAGCCGGACGTCTGGAACGCAGACGACGAGGAATGTGGTGTTCTCTCTCACTCTGACCATGCCACAGAGAATGAAGGAGGTAGCACTACTGCTAACGAACCGCCCAGTAAAAGGGCGCGATCGACTTCAAGCTCTGGTGAGAGCATCAGTAAACAGAAAGTGCTTAAATCCATAGCAGAAAAAAAAAAGCAAATGCTGGAGAAGGTTGATCCAGGCATTGATGAACAGTTATCTCAAATGATTAATCATTTGATGTTCAAAACGGACAAGCCTGAGGAAAAACCTAAGGAGAAGCTGGGTCTTAAAATCCGACCCGCTAACTGTACTTCCCTAGTTAGAACTAAAGTATATGAGCTCATTTGGCAAATGTTCAGACTACAGACCCGGTCTCTAGGGCTCAAATTGCCCAGACTAAAGTTGTCAAGTCAGTCACAATTCTAACAAAAACGCTAGACAAGGCATTGAACCTGAAAGCCAAGCTGCTAGACATGACTAAATCATCTGGTTATGGTATAGATGCCACGCAGAAGGATCTTGATGGATTCAATCGAAACAATGAGCTTCGCCAACTGTGAAATAAATGCTTGCCGCAGAGAGTGTATGAAGCCTGACTTGAATGAGGATTATATACATGTTACTCTTCTCTTCATCAGTTCCCATAAACCAATTCCTCCTTGGTAGAGAGACATCAAAGCGACTAGAGGACATAGAGAAAATCAATAAAGTCGTACGAAAGGCTATGGTGCAGCAGAATTCATTCTCCAAACAGCGCCACTTTAACAGTGGTGGCTATTCACAGCGTCCATTTTTAGGAAAGCACCTACAGCAACCCATATCAGAAGCCACAAAAGCGGGAGGGAAGAACAAGGAGCCAAAGACTTAACCGCACCTCCAGCAGATATGCAAACCTGGGATGAGGTGAGACACTCACCCTTGATATTTTTTTAAGATGGAAAGTTTTGCCGTGATAAGCACTGCTCGATTTAAAGCAGGTAGATTGAAAGAGGTTTTGCACAACTGGAGGAAGCTGACCTTTGTCCCCTTTATCCTTGACACAGTGCAGCATTGCCACATTTAATTTGGACTAGAGGCTTCATGTAACCGTAATACTGTGCGAATTCAAACGTTTAATGGAGGGGAAGATAATATTATCAATGCTGACATTTTTAAGCTCTTTGCGAAAAGAAGTCCCTGAGGAGACGAGTCATTGCACAGGGGGAATTTATTCCCCCTATGTTCATTCGACCCAAAAAGGATGGTACTTACAGACTGATTCTTAATCGTAACGAAGTCAATGAGAATGTGCAGTATCACCATTTCAAAATGGAAAGCATTCCGTCAGTTGTTAAACTTGTGAAGCCTAACTGTTTAATGGCATCAATAAATTTAAAAGACGCTTACTACTCGGTACCTAGAACTCCAGAATACCACAAATATTTACGTTTTTAAGTCGAAGGGCAAACTCTTTCAAAATACTTGCTTCCCCGACGGGGTTACCTGCTGCCCACGGTTATTCACTAAGCTGTTAAAGCCTGTGTATGCTAACATAAGGCAAAAAGGGTACGAGGTCCCCCCCCCCCCCCCCTCCCCCTCCCCCTCACATCGATGACTCTTTTCTACAAGGAGTCTACAAGCAGGAATGCTGGGAAAATGTTAAAAACACTTCTTCGGTCTTGCAAGGTTTATTATTAACCCAGACAAGTCAGTTTTCCTCCCCACAAGGCGATGTCACTAATTCTAGGAAAACGACAGCTAATCTGACACCAGACAAGGCTAACTGCCTGAGGGAGGCGTGCTTAGAGCTCCTCAATACCCAGCATCCCTCCATCAGAGAGGCTGCAAGACTTGTTGGTCTTATGCTTAACATTGCCCCTGGTGAAAAAAATGTGTTTTTTTGTGCTATAGAACCCTTGAGAATGAAAAACTTGATGTCTTGAAACAAAACCTCGGTGATTTTGATGCAAAAATGGAACTGATCGCGTACATCAGCTAAACTGGACTTGCGATGGTAGATTGATAATACAGTGGAACCCCGCACTACGGACACCCGTATATACTATTTTATGCAGTGTTAGAACTCCTAGGCGCTGGATAATGTCTGTGCTTAAACTAGCTGGTATTGACTCCACTAGATTTAGTACACATAGTACACGAAGTGCTTCATCTTCAGCAGCGTCACATGAACAGGAAGCAGTACCTTTAATGGTTATACTTCGCACAGGGGTACGGTCCTCCGAGCAAACTTTTGCTAAACATTATTGTGTGCCTATTCGACACAAAAATAATTTTGCTGAAGCAATCTATTAGGCCTGAATTGATAATGTAGCATGTTAGTGAAGTTGAAGTTAGTAAAATTTAACTGGTCAATATACTGAAGAATGTGATAAGATTTCGTGTGATGTTCTTTCATGGAGCTTAAAGAGCTTTATGTTGCATTTGTGTGTTCTAGCCTGCATTTATCATGGCTTCAAAATCTCACATGATCCCTCAAGTCGATGGCGTAGAAGAATTAAAAAAAAAAAATTAAACAAGGATTAAGAATTTAAAAATTACACAAGACTTAGGCTTGAGGCCCTCAAGCCTAAGATGAGTTAGACGAATCTCAATCAAACGTCGACTTCCAGGTAACTCGTTCAAATTTTTATTTTTTTTTAAATTTGCATCGGCCTTCGCAAGCTTAAAATTCCCTGGGTGCAAAAAATACTTTCACATGCCTCAAAGCTTCCTACGCGAGGAAACGGAGCGTTGGCGAATTTCAGGTTATCAGCCAGAGTTCGTTTGTCACGTAACACTTTTGCTTTTTTTTCCGGCGGCCTGTGAATTACCACGACAATCACAGGATGGGCGGCTTAAAACCTGAGGGATTGTGACTCATCGTTGAAGTTTTCCATTACCTATCGACTGTGAAGCTTTTGTTTTCCTTTGTCGGTATCTTTTGCGCTGAACGGTGGCAAAAATTACACGTTTTTTTTTTTTTTAATTTCCTGGCATCTACGTGTGACCTTTTGAAACCATTCCCCTCAAATTTCGCTTGAAGTTGTCAATCCATGAAGGAAAGCCACCGGTACAAATCGTTCTGAGGTATTTTCTGAATAAAGATGGACAAGCGAGAGTTTCATGGACTGAACTGAAAAAAAAATAAAATAAAGACGTGACATTGATGAGCCTCTGACAAGTATTAAAGAAAGGTAAAAAGTACGGGAGTTTGACGGATGCTACCCACAGAACTCAGTCATGAAAAGCTATGATCCAAGCATGTTAGCCTTTAGATCTTTATACATCTTTAAATTTACATTTTAGCCTAAACAGTGGGACTTCTTCCAATGGCATTGTGAAATAAGGTTTATTAATAAATGTAGACGACTCGCTGAGACCAGACCGTCAAAGGTTTTCAGCCAAAACTTCAGTCCCTGAATACTAATCAATCTAGCGTTTTAAGGAAAATTTCGTGTATCAATCTGAGTGGAGTGTTGTAATTATTCCACCTGTGCTTAGCTTAACCTTAGTGATCGTAGTTTTTCCAATTTTCTTTCAGTAAAAGACATTTTACTGCATTGACATTTAAGCCCCGACATGTGCAAGTGATCTATGCGCGACAGGCAACTTGCTCCAATGAATTAGGGTTAACAGTCCTTGTTCCATAAATAAGAAGTTTTTAGCAGTGTTTTGGTTTGGAAGAAAGAAAATGTTTCTTTTAGTACCCGTACATACTGCCAATGATCATAAACTTAAAGGCCCATTTTCAACCGAGATCCCTTGCACGCCCGGAGCATTTTTCATATATGAAAAATACGCCATTTTTCTTGTAGTCGTGGAATCGCTTTGATATCTTCTTCCATCTTGCAAATTAGGGTTTTCAAAGTTCCATCTTGAATCGTGTGCGAACAACAAACTATCGTAAAATCCACATCAGTAAATAGTTTTTAATTCTTACATGTAAGACGGTGAAAAGCGTTATTTGAAAAGTTGATGCCGCCGAAGAAGCAGTCAAGAGGAAGGCCGAGTCTGCCCGGCTCTGCAAAGCTTATTCGACTTAGAGAGTCCGTGTATGATTTATGGAGGGCAAGGAAAACAACCATGGGTTTCGGCAACACTACAGACAGTGCTTTTGCAGAAATATTATTGCATTGTTCCCACAATGGAACTGGAGACTCCGGGGAGATTTTTTCGAAGTGAGAATAATTATTTGACTGATTTTTACTTGAGATCCCGAGATATGTATGTAAGCGGTCTCATTTGTATAAGGCATTATTCTATTATTGAAATGCGTAAACTAAAACAGTTTTGGCCTATATCGATTATTAATATTTAATATTTTATTTAGTGTTGAAGGCGAACAATTTCCTTCAACATCAGGTAAGCTTTGTACAAGTTTTATACACAGGCTCGATTTATGATTTTTCAATCTCAAATATTTAGCTGCAAATTTGTTAACTGTGTTCTTCACCTAATCTATGTTTTTCTTTTTTATAGTGTTTGTGAATGACTATAGCAATGGCCTTCCAGCTATGTCCACTCCAGTTCGTGCAGATGGCCCTGTGCCCAGATTTGCTTCCCTTTCAAAACAGATTGGAACGTCAAGGGCAGTCTTTGACAGGTACTATTTTTGATGGGAAAAAATGTCGGTTATTAAAGGCATTTGGCACAGGGTTTTAAAAAATATATACATATATATTTAATATTTTTAATATTTCTTACTGCATATTTATGCCGAATACCTTTTGCCACTGTAATTTTTAGAGATAATGTGATATGTGATTCAAACAAAACTTAATTTGTCTAAAGTGTGTATTGGTTGTGACTCTTTTTTCATGGACCTTTTTGGTGGTTGATTCCAGAAATTAGTGCATACAAAAAACGGTGCCAACTTGTGTGATAATTATTTTTAAGTGGCTGCAGTTATTTACACTTGATTGTTTTCTTGTATTCAAGTTTTGTTGATATCACTGGAGATCCAGAGAAAACAAGGTTGGAGGTGTTTGCTCAAACCAATAACAGTTTGGCAGGGAATCCATTTTCTGTTCTTAGTCTTGATCAAAATGATAGTGCAGACAGCGACAATGCAAGTGAAGCAGCTGAAAGTGACCTTGTCATCTCAGCTTTGGACAACCACCAATTTCCAGAGCTGGAACAAAGGTATGTTCGCATGTGGCTATACTGTATATCCTGTGTATACCTGTTAACATCTGGGAAATGTTGACTTCCCATGAGCATTCTCCAGCAAGTGTTGTATGCTGATGAAAGAGCCCAAAAATATGTTAATGCTGTTTGTATGTGGCTGGACAGGGAAGGGGGGCGGGGGGGGGGGGGTGATCGAACAAATGCTCCTTGAGCAAAACCATGTGCAAATAACAGTCCTGAACCTCAAATTTGGGAATAATGTCCTGAATTTTGGGGACACTTCCAAAGTACTCAAACTTATGAATTTTTACATTCTGTACATGTAGTATGAGTGTCATTCTTGAAGAACTCCATGAGAGTGACATGTCCAGTGAAGAGGGTGTGGAAGAACATAGTGACATTGGCGAGTGCAATTTAAGTGAAAATGAAACGTATGAGACTACTGATGGCACTCAACATTTTAATGACGCTAGGTATCTGATGTTTGGTCATGTCATAGGTATAAACTTCATGGAACAAATAACTCTTGTGAACAGACTATGCACAACTGTACAGACAGTTTTATATTATTTTGTCATAATTATTACACATGATATTCTTATAAGCACTTTATGTTAAAATGAACCACTATCATTGTCAGAGGTTTTTTTAATTTCAGTGAATTTGTTGTCATGAATGAAATTAACAAATTGATGTCAGTTTTTCATGCGTCTGTCCTGTTATTGATCATGAATTGCGTCATAACATTGTTAAAGTAGCTGTGTTGACAATGTTATGACGAAATTCATTGTCAATAACAGGACAGACACATGAAAAACTGACATCAATTTGTTAATTACAATAACAAAAAAGGCAAGGGGTCAAAACTAAGTCAAAACACGAAAAGAACGTGAGACAAAAATGCAAAAAACTTCAATCTGATGCGAGCAATATCACTTCAGTTTCACGTAAATTATAAATTCATGTGTCTGTCCGCTTATTGACAATAAAAGTTAGCCAATGAGCGCGCAAGAATTTTTGCAGTCATTGTAAAATATTTATTTGATGCTTATTTACAGCATTGACATTAGCTCTGAGGAAGACGAGAGGACACTGACAATGATTGATCCTCTGTATGGCAGCCGATCCAATGAGGATGAATGTGTACCTGGTGATGAGGCTGGTCCACAGCCGGAGGAGGAGGTGGGTGAAGGCTCAAAGTCAGCAGAGAAAAACAAAGACAAAATCTTGAAAAAGCTTGAAAAAGCGTTTTCTATGTTGACTGATGTGAAAGACCTCAAGGCGTACCTTGCTTTACACTCGCGCACGAGGGTGATTGTTTCCATCAATAAGTTGGTAGAACTATCCACAGACACATGTGCTTTAGAAAGTGGAGGGAAAGTTTGTGGAGAAGTTCTCTCTTTAACACAAGATGTGACTTCCATTGGTTCACGAGTTGAGATCACAAGGAAGTGTAGAAATGGGCACCGCCAAAAATGGATTTCCTCAGAGGTCCTGGGAGCAAAGCACAATTCAGATTTTTATCTTAATGATTATTTGTTGGCTGCGGCGATAATAATTTCTGGTAACAATTTTAGCAAATTTGCTCTACTGTGCAAGGCCCTAGGACTGAGCATCATTAGCAGCAATACATTCACACGTTTTCAGAAGCATTGTGGTGCACCTGTTATTAGTGATGTTTGGAACAAAATAAATGGCCTGATAGTTGACATACTTAAGCAGTATGAAGAGATATAATTGTGCGGGGATGGCAGAAATGATTCACCTGGTCATTCTGCAAGGTATTGTGTCTATACCTTGATGGAACATGCCGCTAAAGTTGTCGTTGACATGGCTGTTATTGACAAGAGAGAAACTGGTGGCAACTCACTATGGAAAAGGAGGGTCTTCGACGACTCCTGGAAAAAATGGCCACTGTTCTTCCTTTTAGTAAAATAACGACAGATGCTTCATCCTCTATCATGAAATTGGTGCGTGAAATGAAAGGTACATTGGTTAGGGCTTTATCTAACAAAAATTAATGGTGTAGTTAGAAGTAGTGCACTTGTAGGCAAGTAATCACTTTATCTTTACCAGCAAATTCTGCTGGTGAACTTGATTATTAAAGAATATGTAATAAGAAATGCTGGATTCAAATGAAGTTGATGATTGAAATTTTAATTAACGCAGACACGTCAGATGTGATGTATCTGAACTTTCTGTCTTTGAAAGAATCATTACATACAGTTTTCATTATTACAAGGACATACAATGTCTGATAGAGCTATATGTGTGGCTGTGGTTTAATTTATATCATTGGTTGTAATGTTGCTTGTATATTGTTTTATTTCTTGACAGATAAATTTCCACAACTACTTGAGTTGTTCCACTCGCTTGACATTTAGCATAAAGCCAAGAAACTTAATAAGTGTCTTCACCAAGTAGGTGGCTATTTCATTTTCTTATTAAAAATTGATGATGATACATTTGTCTGACTAATAAACACTTATCACGTATTATTTATAGAAAATCAGTATGGCTGAATTCCCAGAAAAATAATTTTAGGGGCCCAAAAAAAAAAGGAATTCAAGATCTTTTTGTTGCAGGCTGCTCGAATTAAAGGATGTGAATCACTAAAAGAGTGGATTTATGATATTGTGAGTCATTTTTGGTTTTGCTGCCAAAACTGTGAAGGATGTGTCGATGAGCTAAAGGTACCACAATAGAGAGATTATTGATAATGTTCTCCTCCAGCAGCCTGAAAGAATACTACATGTTCAAGGATTTCCTCACCATTCTGCGCATTCCATCGATTTTCCTGAAGTACAAAGGTTCCTGCAGTCGCAACAAGAATCCATGAAGCAACAAGATGAGACTTTTCGGTTGGTGGCTACTGGTTTGGAGAGGTTGGAGATGCCCAAGAGAGAGTTTATGTCCTTTGACGGTGATCCGAAGGGGTACCCCTGATTCATCAAGGGCTACGAGGCAAACGTGGAACGCACAGTAAAAGACTAAGATGAAAGGCTGACCTTCTTGATACAGTATTGTAGAGGAGCGGTGAAAGAGGCAATAGAAAACTGCATTATATTACCTCCGCAACAAGGCTATTGTGAGGCCAAAGATATTCTACGGAAGAACTTTGGACAAAAGCACATAGTCTTACTAGCCTTCATTGACAAAGTAATTAAAGGTCCTCAAATTCGAGCTTCCGAACCTGAAGTTGTCTCAGTTGGCCCGTGACATGAGGAACTGTATCTTGAATTCTGAAAACATGCACTACCAGGCCGACATTAACTCCATGGACACGCTTAAGAGGGTAGTTATGCGTCTCCTTTCCCGTCTTCAGGCGAAGTGGGCCAAAGAATCGAGCGGGTTGATTGAAAATGGAATTGAGCCAGAGTTCTCTCACCTGACTAAGTTTGTAGAACTACGTGCAGTTCTTGCTAATACTGTGTTTGGCAAGTTGGTAGGGACTAAGCCTGATGGAGAAAAGGATCCAAAACCTGTCTGGAGGAAGATGGCCCTTGATCAAGCAGTGAAGGTTACGACTCTCGTCACACAAGCTTCCTATGGTTATCAGAGACAAGAAATTGCGTCTGAACCCAGACAAGCTCAAAGTGCAGTGACGCAAGTGTCAAACAGTCCTGAATTTTTATGTCCATCTGTCTGCTTCTTCTGCGACGGCTCTCACGCCTTGGAGAAATGCTTCAAGTTCAGGGATAGGTCCTATAAAGAACGTACGTAGTTTGTGCTGAGCAAGAGAACTGTTTGAAGGAGAACCATGTTGCTAAACGATGCAGATTAGCAAGAGCATGTATGCTTAGTGGCTGTGCTAGACGACACCACTCACTTCTTCATCCACCTCCGGCTTTAGGAGAGGTATCTAGAGTTTCTAACTGTGAAGCCCAGTGAGTTTCTGCCAACCAAGGTACAAGTAGTGCTTCTGGGGCCGGAGAAGGTCAGTGTGCTGCGAATGGTTTCAGCAGACCCCGTGTTGGTTTTAGAGTTATCCCAGTTAGAGTCCGTGGTTCTGATGGCGGGGCCCGAAGTAGAGACATGCGGGTTCTTGGATAATGGTTCAGACACTACCCTTTGCTTAAAAGACCTGGTCCAGCAGCTCGGTTTGAATGGAACGCCTAAGCATTTAACTTTGTCTTCGGTCAACTCTGAGATCTCCCCTAGGGTGGGTTATGAAGTTGCACTGGATGTGATGGCTCTTAATGGTGACGACAGTGTGCATTTAGACAAGGTCTGGACAGTGGACCGTCTCCCAGTTCTTAACAGAAATGTTCCTTGTGAAGAAGACGTGAAGCGATGGTCTCACTTGCGCGGCTTAGAGTTTCCCAAGCTCAATTAATGGAAAGGCCGTTGATTGGAAATGATGTCCCCGAGGCTCACTGGGTTTTCGAGCAGAGGCGTGGAAGACATAAGCAGCCATATGCTGTTAGAACACCCCTTGGTTGGACACTTATTGGTCCCCTAGGCCAAAGGTCGACTTCTGAGGCCCAAGTCAACTTTGTTTGTGGAGGACAAGAAATGCTATCGAATCTGTTTAACAGACTGTACGACGCTGAATTGTCGGAATCCATGTCGTGCTCGAAACAAGTATTTTCTGTTGAAGACCATCGGGCGCTTGCCATCCTAGAAAGTTCTGCACGAATAGTAGATGGCCATTACTAGTTGGCTCTACCCTGGAGTTCCCAAACCCCTTGTTTGACAAAAACAATCGTTCTGTTGCCGAACGTAGACTACAAGCCCTCGAGAGACGTTTCCTAGCTGACCCTGTTCTGTTTGAGAAGTATAAAGACACCATTAATCAATATATAGCTAACGTCCACGCGAGAAACTTTTTAACTCCGGTGGATCTTTCTCTCGGAAAACTCTAGTACTTACCACACTACCCCGTGTTTCATCCCCGGAAACCCAACAAAGTGAGAGTGGTCTTTGACTGCGCTGCACGTTTCAGAGAGACCTCCTTGAACGACCAGTTACTTCAAGGACCAGAGTTGATGAGTAATCTAACTGGAGTTCTTCTGCGATTCCGGCAAGAGACTGTTGCGGTAGTGACAGATGTGGAACAAATGTTTCATCAGGTCAGAGTTAAGCCCGAAGACTGTGACGCCTTGCGTTTTCTTTGGTGGGCAGACAGCGACTTTACAAAGGGAGTTGTCGATCACCAGATGTTGGTGCACCTATTTGGAGCCTCACCATCTCCTTGCTGTGCTAGCTTTGCTCTTAAGAAGACAGCCAATGACAACAAGCCCAGCTTCGATGTCCTGACTATTGATACCGTGAACCGTAACTTCTATGTAGACGACTGTCTTAAATCAGTTTCCATGGTCCCAGAAGCTCACAGACTCGTTTCCCAGCTGTCGAATCTAAGCGCAGGACGTCCACTGCCGATGAGTATGCCGTCGTTTTCTGAAGCTGGGATACCAAAAAAAAGGAAAACGTCGCAACAGATTCCTAACCTGAAACTGTTTTAGAACAGGACTTACAGTGTGTAATCGATATCAAGAAAATTCGAAAGGCTAAAAAATTGTTAATATGATTACAAAGCCAGCATTTATTCCTCAGTTGAAGATCCTTTCCCTTTTTGTTTTTTTTTGTGCGAGTGGGTCTGTACCCACAACAAGGTATTCTAATGTTTTATCAACCGAATGAACCGGTCGACAATCTAAAAGCTTTTAAAGCCCTCATTGAGTTTAATCCGTTCATTGGCTCTGCTGTTTAGTCTTTTTTCTTGGTTCAGGTATCAAGTTAATAACATTGAACTATGTCGGAGCTACTGTGATAAAATTAATGAATTTCCAAGGTGAAATGTTGGCAAGGTTTTTTTGTTCTTTTCAGTAATCTACATGTCAGTTTGAATGAGAAGAAATAAACTTAAATAAAATAAAGCTGTATACATTATCAGACAAAAAAACGTTTTCTCCTTCATGCTTGAGGTAATCAAGCGTTTTTTTCCTACCTAGCATCTGTGACTTCTTACCGTCTTCATTTGTCCTCACTATTACTTTCACAGGGCTAATTGGTCCATTGCCATCCGCTCCAAAAGCCATTTTTTGAATGCCAATACTTGAAATTCATACTCTGTGTATTTCCCAAGGCCAGTAACATTTGTGCTTACCGATGAGTTATACTGGATAATCTTAAGCGTGAGTGGGTCTGAAGAGTTCCTAATTTTGTACAGCAGTTTTATTCCGTGTAGGGAATCTGCTGGGGGTAACTGGCAGGAGACACGCACACTGGTGGAGGTAAGAGCTGTCACGGTAAGGTGGGTAGGAGGTTGAATTGGACCTGAAATGATAGTGCAGCGTTTGAATGTCTGGCTATCTTTGTCGACCTGTGCAACGTTAAAAGATTTTTTTTTTCCCTTCAGGGCATGTTAATACACTGACACTATTTTGCACATGTGTTATGATATAATCAAGGATTGCATGGGATTACATTTATAAAAGGTTAGTTTAGTTTGTTCTGGTTCTCATACTTACCGTTAAATTCGAAAAAGTTTAAATGTTTACTACTGATATCTCCTCTTTTATATACTCACCCTATATTTTCTTTTCATATTTCTACAAATATGAAATGAACTAGTTAAAGTAAACTGAAATTATTACAGTGCAGTCTGACCCGTGGCATGACATGCTCCCACTCGAGTTCTTATTGTGGAATTTCTGGAAGCCGAAAACGTACTAAAATAAAAGTTCAACTTTGTTATCGGTTCATGCACCTTTGAAGTATACTTCTTTGGCCACGTGCTCATGGTCCTGTAAGCCTGAATGTTTTATTTTATTTTATTTTTAAATTGTTTTTATTGTGATTGCTTAGACTTAAGCACTGCTCTAATAGCAGCCCCCCCCCCCCCCCCTCCCCCCATCGACAATTTTCTCTCCAATGCTTTCAATCTCTGTTCTAAGCTCTCTGGAGTGCTTTTAAAGTTTCGTAGTTTCATTTTAGGCTTCGCTATAACATTTTTATATCTTCGGTTATAATTTGCATTTTGTCTACTTCCTGCCGGAAAATCTTATGTATCGTATTCTTTCCGAATATCACAGCTGGCCTTTTCTCGGTATTGACAACAAAATGTTTATCAATCAGAAAGCAACAGGCATTAAATTTTTCCCATCACGAAAGTTCAATGTGAAAATTCCCTAATAAAAATCGTAGGTTATCAAAGGCCTTTCGAACAGATAATTTAACGAAAGGTTCGGTTGGGTGCCTCTGAAATAGGCCTTTGAGATGGTTACTTAGCCTTAAGTGCTGTCAAGAGATTATTCTCTTGGTACTGTTTATAGCACAATTTGAATGAGCATCTAAAACAGGCTGGTAATCAAATGATTTGATTTTCATTTCCTTAGAAATGAAATTCATCCCTAAAGGACATCACGATTTTCTAAGTAAATGTGCTGAAACAGTTGTGACTTGCGAAAATCGAAAGAGGTATTGCGTTTGCTAAAATTAGTCTCCTTTGCGTATAAGGATATGCGAAGATAAATTTCTGAAAACTGGAACGTAAGACAAAGCGCTGGGAGTTATTGTCGTCCGTTAGATTTTGGACGAATACAAAACATGGGGGCCAGTCGAATGGGCCACTCCTATTGAACACCCTTCAGTTAAAAACAAAATACTTTGCGAGAGAGCTTTCTTACATTTCGGCGAAATAAAGTCATTAATTAGCATCATTACCAAGCCGCAAAAATCAGACATTTTCATGAATTATTTTAAGAATACCAGGCACCATCATAACCGAGCTGTAAGCTTGTCTAGCCTGCAATGTTCGAAATAAAAAGGCTGCATTTTGCTATTTCGCTTAGATCGCTAAGTTTATCTAGTAATTATCTGAACCGTGACTTTCAACCAAAGTAGGCGTCTGTAAAAGATAAAGCTAATTGACGGATTATTGCTTGTTTATAAATTAAGATTAAGATTAAGATAGGTGAAGTTGAGTAACCATGCGTAAAAGATTATCCTGAGGGAAAGGCTGCCCGAAAATTTAACTGCAACTGAATACGTAAGAATTCTAAGGGGGAAAACGGCGAAAACAAGCACAACGTACCGGAACCTGAAATCCTATTACTCGCACGATCGCAACCGGAGCGGTCAGCGGTGATAGGAAAAAAAGGAGTAATGGCACCTGCATGATTTTGTGGACATTTGTCGTTGCGTTGTTTTCAAATGCTGGAAAGAAACTAAAGTGTAAGTAGTTCGTCTTTTGTCTTAAGTTTCCAGTTTTTGCTTATTATTTTGTATATTAACTAAGAATCTTATATCTTTAAATATTTTTTGTAGGTTTTACTGCGCGTAAACGTGAATGTGCGAGCTGCAATGAAGTTTAGTTTGAAACGAGTACACAAAAGAAGTGAGGTATTTGAAATCAAATCGACCAATGTTAAGCGATCGAGTTGCGGACACGAAACCACGATACGGAAGCATTGAAATCTTACTTATTTGAAAAAGTGGGAGACGCGGTGGCCTCATGGTTAGTGTTCTTGACTCCGGATCGAGTGGTCCGGGTTCGGGTTGTGTTGTGTTCTTGGGCAAGACACATTACTCTCACAGTGCCTCTCTCCACCCAGGTGTGAAAATGGGTACCGGCGAAATGCTGGGGGTAACCCTGCGATGGATTAGCATCCCATCCAGAGGGGAGTAAAAATACTCCTAGTCGCTTCATGCCACGGAAACCGGAGAGGAGGAGAAAAAATTCCGTCAGTGTTACAACATTTTTGATACACCTAAACCGAGTTGAATTGACTGCTACTTAGCGATTTGACTCGAATTGAGTCCATTTCACTTACCATTTGCGATTCGACTCAAATTGATAGAATCACTCCATTCGACCGAATGTAAATGTTCACGATTGGACTCGAATTGATCGAAACGACTCAATCCGAGATAGCTGTATCGATTTGACCCCAGGTGAGATCCGTTTGCAAGGTACTTTGGAGAGAGAGTAAAAGAGGGTATGGATGGTTTTTAATCACGTGATGAGACGGCTATGTTTGTGTACAAAACAATAGCAAATTGACTCATGTTTTGTATATGTAATAGGACTAATTTGGAAATAATTGGATTCAAAAAATTCCTCGGACTTCCAAATTGAATTCGGCCTACGGCCTCGTGCAATTTTGGCAGTCCTCAGAATTTTTCTTATCCAATTATTTCCAAATTGGACAAGCATGTAGTCCTGTTACCTGTTAATTATATAGCTAGTCAGTTGTAATTGGGTATTACTCAGTCAAGCTATTATCCTTAAGAAGGGCAAAATAAAATATATTGTGAACTATTCCTATTTCCAAAATATTACCAGAACTTCAGAGGAATTCTTCGTTTGCTTCACTTAAAGCACTAGAGACATTTTTTTTGCTTTCCGTAACCCTGCGTTCGGTTTAATTTGTTGCTTCGGTGAATTTGCAAATTCACGATCTCGCAAAATACTGTAGTCTCGGCCACATTTTTTTAAATTAGCGGTCCAACTAGCACTGCATGACAGCCAAACGTTCTGTTTCGTATTCGTGACCGTCCTTTTTTTCTAATTTCAGTGAAAAAACTGCAAAGAAGTGCATCTAGATCATGACGAGGGATATCTTCCAATTTTCTCGCTTCGTTACGCTGCATCTTCGACTCTGAAAACAATTAGACAAGTTGTTGTACTCTTGGAGGTGTTTTAGCTTTGGTTTTTGCCTCTCAGGTTGGCAAGATCTTCTTCTGGCAACGTAGGAAATCTCTCATTTGCAGTGATATCGCTGAAAAAGTCCTAAGAAATGGATAATTTTGGCAAATCTCCGTTGCTAAACTCCGCCATTGTCAACTACTACAGACCTCACGCTATGCTTTGTGCTGCTTGGCTAGTTTCTATTACCTATTGTATTTTCTGGGATTTCTTTGGCTTAGACATTTTACAGTTTGCCTATTTTTAGAGGAAAACCCTATCAGAAACTATCCAAATTTATCCTTAATTGGACAGTTTTAAATTGGCATTATAATAGAATCATATATAAAAAATATATATATATATATATATATTTTTTTTTTTTCTCTATTATTCTGTACATCAACATGGATTCTGTGACGTCAGGTGAAACCATCTATTAGCGAGCTTACGAAACGACGACGCTGACGGCAATGACGACGCTACAAAACAATAGGTTTAGTGAGCAAAAACAATGGCTCTGCACGTGCGTTTTACATTTTGGTACATTTCTCTGCCGTCATCTCCTAAATGACGACGTCAAATGACCAGATTCAAGGTTCTGTGGAGGACGTTAGCACATCACGATGAAGTTTCAGTTCTCTCTCTACGCTTCCAACTCATTCATACCAGTTTAATCCCTTGACAGTTACCACACATTTTTAACGTGAAACGACATGAAATAGTTTCTTAGTGATATGATTAACGCGAACTTGTATTTTTGAATGAAGTCCTCGTAGCCGTCGTCGTCCTCGTTTCCTAAGCACCCTATTGAAATGTTTACGACGATTTGACACGAATCGACTCGATTAGAGGTAGCCGTGTCGATTTGACCCAAGGCGAAGTCGATTTGCAAGTTACTTTGAAAGAGGAATAAATAGGGGCATCAAAATGTTGACGATTCGATTCGAATAGATCGAATCGACTTGATTCGAGGTAGCCGTGTCGATTCAACACGAGGCGAAAACGATTTGCAAGATACTTTAGAAGAGAAGTAAAAGAGGGCGTTAAAATGTTTGCGATTCGCCTCAATTCGAGGTAGACGTTTCGATTCGACCCAAGGCGAAGTTGATTTGCAAGAAACTTTGGAAAGGGAATAAAAGGGGGCATTGAAACGTTGATGATTCGACTCCAATGGATCGGAGATGTGCCGATTCGACCCCAGGCAAAGGCGATTTGCAAGACACTTCGGGAAACAAAAGGAAAATGTTGACCATTTGACTCCAATTGCTTCCAGCATGGACTTGACAACAAGGAGCATACTTTTAAAGCATACCTTCACAGATGACTCGTTCTTAAAGCGTGGCATTAAAAAAAGGTCACGATTTTAATAATAGCGATGGCTTATCATGGGTATGACTCGTTCTTGCAATGTGGCATCAAAAAGCCCAACATTTGACTCTTTCTTAAAATGTGGGTTTAAAACCACACAATTTGAAAACCTATCATTTGTGTCAAGTTAATCTATCCTAAAGAAATGACAAAATGTACGGTTAGGGGATCGATCTAACAACCTCAAATCGACCGAGCTACCGAGCGGCAGGTCATTTCCATTTACTTTGTCAGCTATACAAAAACAAATCCTTAAGACGAATTCACACTGCCGGCCTTTTGACCCACTAAATAAAATAAAAGTTCACAACCAACATTTGAAAAATCCCTTTCCCTGAGAGAAAAAATGTACAGAATACTTCAAATTATGCGCCGATCAACTCAGAAAAGCTGTGTCTTATCAAGGGGCAACTGTCATCGAAGAAAATTATTATCTGTGGAGTGCCCCAGGGCTCAATCCTCGCCCTCTGTTGTTTCTGGTATATGTTAATGATTTACCAGTCTGCCTAAAGTCGACCACTCCTTCCATGAATGCAGAAGACACTCAAATTTTTGCATCTTCCAGATGCAAATAGTGATGGAACGTTACGGCACAAGGAATGACAACGAAGCTCATAATCGTCTACCGTCCTCCGTACTCTGAGACGCACCTCGTTCCACCAAGTGTGTTTTTTCAGGATTTTTCTCACTATCTTGAGAGTGTCCTGAGGTTCCAGTCATTTCTGGTGACTTTAACTTTCATGTGGACGATCCATTTGATAATGATTCTAAGAAGTTTGGTTGTCTCCTCGAAACCTTTGGTCTAAGTGGAAAAAAGATGGATGGGCATCGAAGCTCAGTGCTCTGTTGTCGGGACGGGCACTAGAAGTGTATTCACGTCTATCGGAGGATGCAGCTAAGGATTACGACAGGGTAAAGATTGCGTTAATGAAGAGATATGACCTTACCGAAGACGGCTATCGTCGAAAATTTAGAGCATCCAAACCAGAAGTTGACGAAAGTCCGGAGCAGTTTATTCTGCGACTGGACAGATACCTGTTACGGTGGCTAGAGCTTTCGAATACTGCGTGAACCTTTGATGGTCTTAAGGACTTGATCGTGAAAGAACAATTTATTGACTCTTGCCCTAAGGATTTGGCAATTCACCTGCGAGAAAGGGCACCTGAGACTCTAGCAAAGATTGCGAAGATCGCTGACCAGTACTTGGAGGCTCATGGTAAACATTTGTTCAGCTCAGCGAGCAGAAAGCCAACAGTGCAGCCTGAGAGGGAAGAGGCCAAGAACATGCAGATTAATCCACCAGCTCTGCATTGCTCTAAGTGCAACACCCGAGGTCATAAAGCCGTCAACTGCCCAACCCTAACAAGAAAGTGTTTCCTATGTGGCAAGCAGGGACATGAAGCTAGAGACTGTCGATCAGGTGGACGCAGATCAGGAGGACAAAGTAAGGATGGTAACCCTGTGCAGCGTGGTCAAGTGAGTGACAGTTGTGTAGTTCAGCCACCTGAGGTTAAATCTACTGATGAAGAAGTTAAGGCCTGTATTAAAGATGATAAGCTGCTGTTAGCCTGTGGTAAGAAGATCCCATTGTTGAGTAGTGCTTGTGTTGAACCGTTGGCTGGAGTGAGAAGTAAAATGCCTGTCGTGAAAGGTAGAGTTGGAGAGAAGCCTGTTGATGTCCTGAGAGATACTAGTTGTAGTGGAATTGTGGTAAAGAGGGACCTTGTGTCTGAGGATCAGTTTACTGGCGAATTTAATGTTATGCTGCTCATTGACAATACGTCAAGGAAAGTTCCCATCGCAAAGATTGATGTCGATACACCTTATCTCAAGGGCCAAGTGGAAGCGCAGTGTCTTCCCGATGCTGTTTATGATTTAATTATTGGTAATGTACCAGGCGCAAGAGCCGCTGACGACCCAGACCCAAGCTGGCAAGTTTCTGTACAAGAAGCTTGTGCTGTAACCACGAGAAGTCAAGCTAAGAAAGCAGGAGAACATATTCCGTTGAAGGTACCGGGTACTAAAGAAAGTCCTGTAGTTGATAGAGAAAAGCTCAAGCAAATGCAGCGTGATGATGAGAGCCTACAGAAATTTTGGGAGAAAGATGACGTAGTTATGAGAGGCCAGGCTGAGACTTCATTTGAAGTGAAAGGTGGAGTTCTGAACAGCGTCTACAAGCACCCTTATGTGAATGGAGGTAAACCCCTGAAGCAGGTTATGGTTCCTGTGCAGCTGAGAAGTCGAATAATGGAACTAGCGCACGGATCGATCATGGGAGGTCACATGGGAATAAAGAAAACGACTGATAAGATTCAAAGCGCGTTCTATTGGCCAGGCATTCAAGGGGACGTGACTCGTTATTGCAAGTCAGAAGACAGTTAACAAGGGTTCCGTACCGAAGGTTCCCCTAGAAAAGATGCCATTAATTGACAAGCCGTTTAAGAGAGTAGCAATCGACCTGGTTGGACCTATTGCTCCCCAGAGTGAGGACGGTCATAGATATATATTGACATTAGTCGACTTTGCAACTCGTTATCCTGAAGCTGTCCCACTGAAGAACATTGATACTGAGACTGTGGCAGAAGCGTTGGTGGATATCTTTAGTCGTTTGGGAGTGCCTGAAGAGTTCTTGAGTGACCTTGGTACGCAGTTCGTCTCTGAGAGTATGAAGGAAGTGACGCGGCTTTTGAGCATTAAACAGCTCACCATGACTCCATATCATCCTATGTGTAATGGCCTGACGGAAAAGTTTAATGGAACAATGAAGAGCATGTTAAGGAGATTGTGCAGCGAACAGCCAAGACAGTGGCATCGCCTGTTCCCCAGGAGTCTACTGGTTTTTCGCCGTTTGAGTTGCTGTATGGAAGAGCTGTCAGAGCACCGATGTTTATTCTCAAAGAGCTTTGGACGAAAGAGTTGGAGGAGCCTGAAGTAAAGAACAGCT
>NC_090878.1:29466139-29471139 GCF_036669935.1 Montipora foliosa
CCTTGTACATACATCTCTTTGCCATTCTTTGCTATTCACGCTCAGCCTACAGTTGTAAAGTCCTCTTTCAATTTCTCTCATACAATCTTATTCTCCTCGCTCTCTTCCCTTCTTGCGTCCTTATGGCCTGTTAAAGTCGGTTTTATGGTTGGGTAGTTCGAGAGATGGTATGAACTGTTTCCTTTTTGCAAGCATAGTTTGCAAAGACAGGAACAAAACTGTAAAATAAAATAAAAAATAAATTAATGAATAAATAAATAGCTGTGCAGCTTTAGTACCTTTAAATTCCCATAAAACGGTGCACTGATGGAGAGTTCGGGGAGTAAAATGAGCGCACCGTCGGCCTCGGGTCGCCTCGCACTTTACTTTATGTTACTTTAAATAAATAATAAAAAGAAAACCAATCTGGGTAGGAGTTTATGCAACACTTATGCTTTAATTTTGATCGTCTGTGTCAAAGTTGTTCAATACAATCAACTGTTATCCGTACGCTGCCAAAAGAATCTACAACATTTGATACTTTCCTTTCATCTATACTATAGCGCTTGCTATGCAAACGCGAAGAGAAATAGAGGCTGTTAAAAGAGCAATCGTTTTAAAGCATAACTGATCCAATATTATTTTGGTAGTAGGAGAATTGTGAAATGTAGTATAGACAACTCACAAATAAGACTATACAAAATGTTGGTATGGATAAAACTAATAATTTTTCTTCTGTTCTTGGTGAGACGATAGAAGTTCTGCAAGGTGGCATGATGTTTTCAAAGGTTGCAGCATTTTTGTAGTATTACCCTCAACTAAAGATGGTCCAGTGCCCAATATACTTTCAATAGAATGGCACGTCGGTCTTTGCAAACTACCACTATTTTCCATGCAGGTCTCTCTTCTGATGTCAAGCTTACTAGCAGCATTTGTCTGTAACGCTAATTAGTATAAATACACAGGTGATTATACAAATCGAGCGCTCTCATTGGCTCGCTATCTCGGATTATCAGCCGATAATCACCTCGACGGACAAAATGGCTGCCAGTAGTTGTTTTGCCACTGTAAGTGAAGTGGATTTCGCGTTGAAATGTTTTTTTTTCTCTCTTTTTTGAAATAATCACCTGTGTATTTATACTAAAACAATTGTTCGATTCAGGCTCAGTGATTATCGGTGAATATACACCTCGACTTCGTCTCGGTGAATATTCACCGATAATCACTTCGCCCTCGGCGAATAATTGTTAAATAACCGGAATCTCAATGTTCAGGTTGTTTTTAAACAAAAATCGTAATCCTTGAGCTTGATTAACAATATCCTTTTTTAGCTTTATCTGCTGCAGTGCCGCATTCGTGGTGTTCGATATACCTTGTTTTTTAATCCATGAGGCAATCACCGCGGCACTGCGGCACCAGCCATTCTACTCAACCTAAGTCGACTAAGGCACCACGGCACAAGCGATTCTACTAAATTCACTCTGTCCGACGAGAACCTCGCGAAATGACCCAGGTTTCGTTTCTTCGGCACTGCGGGTCGCGTTGCAAACGTAACGCTTCTTTGTGGACGGGTATATTCTGCAATCTCTCCTAATGATTTCTTTCGTTAAAAAAATACGGGTAAATCAATCTGATCAATTTCTGGTTATCTTAAGGAAAATCAAGACTGATAGAAGTCTTGCAAGCACCTGAGTTACATGTGTATTTAAAATGAAAACAACCAATCGTTAAAACAAATCAATCCTTTCGAATTAAGGAATTAGTTACTAAAATGAAAGAATACAAGACTGGTAGGTCTCACCTGGGCAAAACGTTTGTGACTTTGTCGTTGACCGACACACCACAAATATACTGTTGCCTATTACTACATATTCGTCAATATCGTTCCATAATGAGCAGGTCATGGAATTATACGCCTTTGCGCATTGCAACCGAGCTCTTTTGAATGATCCAGAGGCCCATTTACAAAGTAACTCGGAGCCAGCATCAAACGCATCGAAATTCACTGAGATTTGTAATAAAAAATCCAGTGACTCGGAATGCTCACCAGGCAGTAACGAATGTTTACCGGAAACTATTTGAAAGGTTTAAATTGATATCAACCAATCGCAAGGCTAGCTATGTAAACTTCTGGAAAAATTATCCAATGATACTTAAGCTACGTTATTCACGTTTCAAGAGGGGAGCTCGAGATTTTCAATACATTTTGACTGGCTTCAGTGTTACCCATCTTGCTGTACATTTTGGCTGGCTAATCAATGGGTAAGAACATCGACTTTCTTTCTATTACTAATGGCAGCCGTATTGGAGGCTCTCTCTTTGTTTATCAATCTGCAACCTTTGGCATTACGAAATTCAGTTCAAGTTGAAACGGTGAGTGTTTTCCAAAATTAACCGAATTAAATTGCTACTTGAGAGCCTAAGGGCCTCTGTTCCCTAATACATTAGTGGGGAAAGCTATAGAATACAACTCCACTTACGGTGACATGTTAGATAGAGCGGCTCGGCGGCTCACCAGTCAAGACTTAAGTATATTTGCTGTTGGATGGCTCATCACTTTAATACGAGTCATACAGTGGCTCGGCGGCTCGCCAGTCAAGAAGAATGAGTGTATGCGGCTCGATAGCTAGTCACTTACGACCTATGCACTCTTAGCTCTTATTTTATGGTTCGGTTACACTTTTTACAACATCGTGTGAAGAATATTGCACTCGTTTACTGATTAAGCCTGCACGCTCGTTTCAGTGATTACGCCTAAACACCCTTTGAAAATTTCAGCTTTCATTTTACGGTTCGGTTGACTATACTTTTTACGAGATCTTGTAAAGAATAAAGTGATTAGGCACTCCTTGAAAATTTTAGCTTTCATTTTATACGGTTCGGTTAACCACATTTTTTACAAGATCCTCTGAAGAATATAGCACTCGTTTACTGATTAATCCTAAGCGCTGTTTCAGTGATTAGGCCTAAGAACTCTTTTAAGATTTTAGCTCTCATTTTACGGTTCGATTAACTATACTTTTTACAAGATCGTGTGAAAAAAATAGCACTGAGTTTACTGATTATGTCTTATACTAGTCCTTGAAGCATCCATTTCGACTGACGAGCCGCCGAGCCACTTAAAGATTTGCCTTACTCGTTCTTTTCAGTTGACTGACGAGCAGCCGAAACGTCGAGCCACTCGAACATATGCCTTACTCGTTCTTTAAACAACCAATTTGATTAACGAGCCACCGAGCCACTTTAAAAATGGCCCTGTACTGTATTTCCCTAAGTGTCACGGTGAGCCTTTTGTAATTTCAATTCGAGAAGAACATGGCTCGAGTCTGCAGAAGGAACGTGACCAGTAGACGAAGCTCATTTTTTGCCATTAACGATCTCAAGAAAGCGAAGCAAAAAGCAAAACGTTGTGGCTATCTGGCTGGTAACCATCGCATGTCGATTAGGAAAGGTCAAGCGACCCTAAAATGATTTATAGATCTCAAATCCAGGGCTTGGTTTATACTGGGCTCAGAGCACGAAACCATGGTTTGTGACACTGATGATTTTAGCACCTTGACCGGCAGTCCACCTGAAAAAATTTCTAAGGGCCACAAATCACGGTTCGAACTCTCAGCGAGCATAAACAAATCCCTGGACTTGAGATCTATAAATCACTTCAGGATCGCTTGACCTTTCCTAATCGACATACGATGGCTTGGATTGACTGGAATTCTTCTATTTGACAATTTAATATATATCGGACTGCCGGTCATTTGGTGTTTTCAACACCTTGTCCGCTTACCGGCCATATAGTAGTCACAGCAAAAAAAAAAAAAAAAAAGAGAGACTCCTGGCCACTTATTTGCATATGAATGGCGTGTATTGTTGTATGCCTCGTGCTTCAAACAATGCCGCTACCAAAAACGACGGAAGGGTCATAGAGGAACCAAGCTCATCATCCGCTTTCGACTTGTGAACTGACACGTAAAGAAAAGAGCTCTCTCTGTCACCAACCCATTTCTGCTTATTTACATATTTTGTTTCCACAGAGTCAAGATTGATCTTCTGACGATGATTGAACGATCTTAATTCAGTTAGTTCAAGCCACCATATTAGTTCGGGCAACCGTTTCAGACACCAGAAATAATGGAAAAACGTCCTGCAAAGAAAGATCCTAATGCTGTTTTTTTCCTTTCTCGACAACCGGAAATCTCCAAGTGTTTTACACCTTTTCATTATAAATAATGTTTTAAATGGATAAAATTTCAGTAAATAGAAAACTAGATTATCTCGAAGCACTGATCATGGAGTCACTGCTTCTTGCAGAGTTTACGTTTGATTGTAAACATTCTCACTTTCCTGTGTGCGGAACGCAACTTAGATGAATTCAGTAAATCTTAGCACATTCTGTGCAGAATTTGGCATTTTATTAGAAACTGCGAAATGATCAGTCCAGTTTTTCCGATTTTTACGGATTCTTAGGTCTTTCCATTTTTTTTTAATCAGCTTAGAACGTTAATTCAGTGTTCTAACCATTGAACACGATGAATGCAGAATGAATGTACAGTAAGGTTTTGATAGATTTTCATGGATTTCACCTCCCGTAGAATTTCTGCATGCTACAGCAGCTAAGGGCATTCTAACCACTGAGTATTGAAAATGCAGAATTTCTGCGTCCAGATAAAGTATCACTGGTCTCGCATCCACGTTTTTGTGATTTTTTTCGGATCTCATCGGGTGCAGAATTTCTGGATACCAGCTGGAATTGAGTGAATATCATACTTGGACTTTTTAACCACCAAAAAAGGTGCAGAATTTCTGCGTTCCTATCAGTCCGTTTTCGCCTCTTTAGTTACATTTTTGTGTGCTTGCAGATTTTCATAGATTTCAGAACTACTAGTGGTACTTTGAATATGGACTGTAAAATTATGACTGCCAAATAAAGGCATTCTTCACTTAACCGGTTAGGTTGTTGTTGGATATAAAGGATTCTCGATAAACATCTTCTAGGCTCAGAGGAAAAAAAAGAACATTTTACT
>NC_090878.1:29488639-29496139 GCF_036669935.1 Montipora foliosa
TGGCTAATGACTTGTGCTGGCTAAGTGTGGGATGATTAACGGTGAAACATGTACATATTGACATAAATGACAGCAATGTTGGAACGAGACGCATGAATAGATACAAACATGCTATAAAACCAGAAAATGAACAATTAACAACATTCGTTAGGGATAAAAATTTCAACAAACATCATGTAAAAGAAATTATTTGATTTCTTAGTGATAAAGGCAGTGCCTTTGTTAAAAGAAGCAACCCACTAGTTATTCTCCGATGGCAAAAATGTTTAGTAATGCGCTTGAGGAAAATATAAAGTTTCAATTTGCAGACTATATTAATTCTGTTCATGAAAAATTAAGCGTGGAAAAATACATTTCGATCATGACAAATACCCAAATTGGCATAGGTTTCTCTAGTGGCATATTTTGGTGTTGTTAACTAACTGTTAGTTAAGTCAAGTGTTTTGATCTGTAAATCTGTAAAGTGTATTTTAGTGCTTGTAAAATTAAAAAAAAATTAAAAAACTACTCTGAACTAGGCCGCCTGAGACATCAATTTTTTTGCTGAGAAAGAAAGCAAGTTGATTATTGAAAGCCAAGTGTAATTGTTATATGTTTAAAACGGGGTTTTACAGTACACTGCGCATAGCCAAACAAAGTCTTATTTGAAAATTATAACAAAGCTATCTATTTTCAAGCACGTATTTCCGTAGACAGAAAACTTCATTTTCCTTCCATCTATGACTCATTTTTGGCACCTTTTTTTGTCTACTAATGGTTTCTTTAATTTTGCAGTTAAGGTTTCACATAACCATATCATTTTAAAATTATGTACCATTGCTTAATTCTATTTACTATAATTTCTTCATTTCTTAAAAGGTTGAATTGCTTTTTCTTTTGCTGGTTGTAGGTTCTTTTCTAAATGTGATTTGAGTAGCACTAAAGTGTTTCTTTTTGCTGTACATCTGGCGTTATTCTCATTCTATAATATGAAAAGTTGGAGAAGAAACAACCTGATATTTTAAACTTTTACTCGACTGACAGTTTTGATCCGGAAAGAAAAGGAGAGGAAAGGAAAGGAAAGGAACTTTACATAAGTGCCTAGTGTTGCGTTAGCTTACATGAAGTATTGTTAAAGTTAATTAAATGGCGTCTTGAAGTAAACACGTGTCGTTCATTGAAGACCACCGTAAGCCCAAATAACCCGACATGGTGGCAGCAGAAAGCTCTCAATAGCCGTTAAACTGAAAGAGAATCAAACAAAAGAGACATATGGCAGACCAAGGTCAACACAAAGCCGGAATTCAAGTTGAACAACCTGAAGTAGTTGAAGAGTCGAACGAAGGCGCTCACCCTGCACAACCAGCCGCGCAATGCAGCTGTACAGCAGCCCGTAATTTAACAGATATCCATGGCGAGTTATCAGGTTCCATCACCTGAAAAGTTCAACTTCAAACCCGAAGAATGGTCCCGCTGGATCAAGCGTTTCGAACTATTTCGAAAAGCAACCGGACTCGACCAAAAGGACGGCGAGGCAAACTTCCATTTCTCAGAACGGTCGTTGCCATTTGAAACGGTCGATGCCATTTATAACGGTCGACTGCACAATTCACTTCAAAGAAAATTAAAAAAAGGAAAAAAAAACATTTATAAAAGAAAAACTGGAGAAAAAAACCCCTAACTCATATGACCAGCGAGACACAACTCCCAGTAACCGCAACCTTTTGAGTTCTTAGACCTAATGAGTGTAATTCAGAGGTAAGAAATGGCATCGACCGTTTCAAATGGCAACGACCGTTCTGAGAAATGGCAACGACCGTTTCAAATGGCAACGACGGTTTACGAAAGGGAAATAGGCGACGGCGAGAGCCAAGTGAACACTTTGATTTATTTGATGGGCGAAGAAGCTGATGACATCGTAGTGTCATTCGGACTAAGAACTGAAGAAGCAAAGCAGTACAGCGTGGTGAAAGGCAAATTTGAAGCTGATTTCGTGGTAAAGAGAAACGTAATATTTGAACGAGCTAAGTTCAACCTGAGAAGTCAACAAGATGGCGAGTCAGTTGATAACTTTATAACGGATTTGTATTGTCTTGCTGAATACCGCAAATTTGGAACTCTAAGGGACGATCTCATCCGAGATAGAATCGTGGTAGGGATAAAAGACAAGAAGCTCTCTGAACAACTGCAACTGGATTCTAAGCTGACATTAGAGAAAGCAAGCACGAAAACCAGGCAGTCGGAGACAGTTAAAAAGCAGGAAAGGAAACCAAATCTGACCCACCACCAGCTAATGTTGACCGTTTGCGCAAAGGAAAGGGGAAAGATTCTAAAGAGGATTGAAAGTAGAAAAAGAAACCACCCAAGTCTAAACATGGGATAACTCCTGAAACACAATGTTCCAGGTGCCTGGGCCAACCACATCCAAAGAAACTATGTCCAGCCAGAGAATCAAAATGTAACAAGTGCTCCAAAGGAGGACATTGGGCAAAGGCCTGCAGATCCGCTCAACTAGACAAGAGAGTGGGTGAAGTGCATTTTCCGAGGAGACAAGAAGAAGAAGAAGAACAACAAGAAGAACAAGAAGAAGAAGAGGAAGAAGAAGAAGAAGAGTTTTTCCTAGGTGAACTCACTGAACTATCTGATGTCCGAGGAAGTACAGGAGATTCATGGAAAGTCACTGAATGGAATGCTAGCAGAATTTAAAGTGGATACCGGTGCAGATGTAACAGCAATTCCACCTAGCCTGTATCACAGTTTGCAACCAGCTCCATCACTTAGCAGGACCACTAGGCTACTGATGGGTCCATGTAAACAGAAATTTAACTGTCTAAGGACGTTCATAACAGACTTGCAAGTGTATGATAAGATTGCTAAGGAGCAAGTGTATGTCATAGAAAATTTGTAGCGACCTTTGCTAGGAAGACAGCTAGCTGAACCAACGCTGATAACCAGACTTGACAGCCTGAGCAGTGATGACTACAAGAGTAAAGTAGCAGTAGCAGACAAGTACCCCAAGTTTTTTGAAGGACTAGGTGTCATGAAGGATAGTTACTGCATCACACTCAAAGAAGATGCCAGACCTTTCCAAGTGTCAGTCCCAAGGAAGGTACCCTTCCCCCTGTATCAGAAAACAAAAGAAGAGCTAGCCAGGATGCTGAAGGCAGGTGTCATATCCATAGTGGACCAACCCAGTGATTGGTGCGCCCCCATGGTGGTGATCCCGAAAAGTAACGGGGAGGTCAGAGTCTGCGTCGACCTAAGCAAGCTAAATGATTTCGTCAAGAGGGAAAACCACCCACGTCCTGCAGTAGATACAACACTCTGAAGATTGGCAGTCTCTAGAGTGTTCTCTAAACTTGACGCGAACTCAGGATTCTGGCAGATAAAGCTAGCGGGAGAATCAAGACCGCTGACAACGTTCATCACCCAGTTTTGTTTCAATGTATTGCCCTTCGGAATCGGTTCTGGTTTCTTAGAAATTCCAGAAGAATATGAATCTTATCCTCCAGGGATTGGATGGCGTGGAGTGCAACATAGACGAAGTTTTAGTCCATGGCAAAGACCATACTGAAGACGATCAGAGGTTAGAAGCTGTCCTTAAGCGTCTGGTTCAAGCTGGCGTGACACTCAACTTGAACAAATGCCAGTTCAGCACAGATAGAGTCAAGTTCCTGGGACACGTTTTAAGCTTCAGTGGAATTGAGGCAGATCCAGAAAAGCTACAAGCAATTGCAGACCTGCCGCCACCTCAAAGGGTGCAAGACGTGAAAACATTTCTTGGCATGGTGAACCAACTAAGCAAGCTTTCCGAGCACCTCGCTGACAAGACAAAGACCATCAGAGACCTTCCTCAAAAAGGAAACCAATGGACATGGGGAAGGGAGCAACAAAAAGCATTTGAGCAGATAAAATCTGACCTCACGCAAGCTCCAGTGCTGGCTCTGTAACATCCAAACAAGGAAACCAAAGTGACAACCGATGCTTCATCCTTTGGCCTAGGAGGGGTACTTCTCCAACTCCAAACTGACGACTCCTGTCGGCCAGTCTCATTCATGTCGCGAGCGATGTCTCCCACCGAAACCAGATCTTCACAGATCGAAAAAGAACCCTTAGCGCTGACTTGGGCATGCGAACAATCCTGGGAGTACATAGTGGGAAAATCAATCTCTGTGGAAACAGACCATAAACCCCTGGTGTCACTCCTGAGTACTCACACACTGGATCAACTTCCACCGAGAATCTAAAGATTGAGACTGATAGGATGCCACTTCAAGGAGATCAAGCATGTCCCCGGAAAGAAGATGTACATAGCTGATGCGTTTTCAAGACTCCAAACGCGAAACCAAACAGTGAAGTCAACAATTGACGATGACGAAATGCACGCACACATTGGAAGCAGGATCTCATCCCTGCCTTCCTCAGACACACGATTATAGCAGATCATGGAAGCACAGGAAGAGGATCCTGTTTGCAGGCAGATCAAAGTCTACTGCTGTGAGGGATGGCCTAACAAGTCATCATTAAACGATGCAATGAAACCCTATTGGTCAAGTAGGGGTGAACTATCTGTGGTGCAGAACATTCTGCTCAAAGCATCCAGGATCGTAATCCCTTCCTCCATGCGTGTCGAGATACTTGACAAGATCCACGAAGGCCATCAAAGGATCGCTAAGTGCCGTGAGCTGGCCAAGAACTCTGTTTGGTGGCCAGGACGTAGCCGAGAAATCCAGCATCTGGTGCAACAATGCATAGTTTGCGCTCTCCAGAGAGAAAATAAGCCTGAACCGCTTATCACGACACCCTTACCCGACCGTCCCTGTCGAGTCATAGCCACAGACCTCTTTGAGCTGAAAGGTGTTGATTACCTTATTTGTTGTAGACTACTTCTCAAGGTACGTTGAAGTAACACCCATGCAGACGACCACAAATTCAAATGATCTTCTTCGGGCACTTAAGTCTATATTTGCAAGACATGGGATCTCAGAGCAAGTGCGATCTGACAATGGTCCTCAGTTTGACACTGCAGAATTCTCCTACTTTGCTAAGGAATGGGGATTCAAGAATAGCACAAGTAGCCCTAGATTTCCCCAAGCAAATGGAGAGGTCGAGCGGGGAGTTAGAACTGTGAAGAATCTTCTAACAAAAGAAAAAGATCCTGCTAAAGCATTACTCGCCTACCGATCAACACCACTAGCATGCAAGTTCTCCCCTGCCCAGTTGCTGAAGGCAGATTGGGAACACCGTTCCATTGTTCCGCACTCAGCTGAACCCGCAGGGGCCTGATCTGGATAACCTGCGTACAAGAGAGAGCATGAGCAAATTGAAGCAGGAAACGGTGTTCAACACCAGGCACAAGGCCAAGCCCTTGCCTTCAATTGGACCGGGTACTGAGGTTTTCGTCAAGGACCTTCAGCGGTTAGGAAACGTCATTGAAGCAGCATCGACGCCTCGGTCGTATAAAGTTGAAACACCGACCAGCACGATAAGAAGAAAACGTGTTCACCTTACTCCAATGCCAAATCAGCAGGAGCAACATGAGCGGCCGACACCAATGGTGAGGCAAGTTCCCACAGTAGACAAAGTAGCAACACCTGTTCGGAAGGACACTCCTGTTACTAAGGGAGACATTCAAATACCCCCTGTAACACACCTATTCTTGCCACTAGGCCCAAGAGAATTATAAGACCATCGTTGAAAGTAAGAGAGAATCTAGGTTTAGCTTGAGATTTCATTATGTTATAAGATTAAGATGGAATTTGATGATTTGAGTATTTTACTTTCGCTGCAGAACACTGCACTTCATTTAGCCGACACAGTATGTCACCCTGATGCAGTGACTCGTTTGCGTTCATCTGACAAACAAGAGAGACGTACTCGTGAACAAAAGGAACGAAAAAGTACCGGACGCTGCCATGCAAGCCGAATAGAAAGTACTGCTTGCTATTATGAGCCACAAAAGGTAAGAAAGGGATAGGACATATACCATATCTTTGTTATCTATTTATTCAAACGCTTTTCAGTGTTGGCTAAGATCTCTGCCACAATTATTCTAGTCATTCGACAAAACACGGTCCTCGTTTAAAAATACTGACATCATGTCTCGAGATGTTACTATGGCTATGGCTTTATTATACACCTTATTCCAAAATGGCCGCCATTTTAGTATTGTTTTGTTTCCATGCAAATTGGCTCCTATGGCCTCACTTTCAAACGTAAAATTCAAAGGAATATTTAACCTTGAACGAGGCCATAAGGGCCAATTTGCATGGAAACAAAAGACTACTACAATGACAGCCATTTTGGAATAAGGTGTATAGCGTTACTGTAGTATTTGACTGAGCAGAGATGGTGCAATGGTTAGAGCATTCGGCTCCCACCGGTGTGACCCGGGTTCGATTCCCGGTTTCTGCGTCATATGTGGAGTTATTTATGTCGACACTTTTCCCCGGCCTTGATATAAAATATTGCTAATTGGAGCAAGCCGTGCACTTTGCAAGTGGTCGCACTAAGTTTGCTGAGACATGGAAACCTCAAAAAAGACAACTACAAGAGCATTCGGCTCCCACCGGTGTGGCCTGGGTTCGATTCCCGGTTTCTGCGTCATATGTGGAGTTATTTATGTCGACACTTTTCCCCGGCCTTGATATAAAATATTGCTAATTGGAGCCAGCCGTGCACTTTGCAAGTGGTCGCACTAAGTTTGCTGAGACATGGAAACCTCAAAAAAGACAACTACAAACATGTTGGAGTTATTCGGCCACCAACGTGACTATTTATTATATCATCAACGAAATCAATAAAAACCGCAGTAAATTAAAGCCATGTTCAGCAAAGGTGGGGCGAGAAAAAACGCCTACACCTAAGAATGAAAGAAAGGAAATAGAAGGACGGAGCAAGGGTAGGGAGGGAGGGAAAAATCTTGATAATCCAAGTTTAGTCCGTGAAGGAACAGCTAAGAGCGCCAGTCACGAAGATTGCAATCCCTTAACTAGACCTATCCTTACTCCGCCCTTATCTATGATTGGCTCATTTTTCTGGCTGAATGCATCTATTGACCCGAGGAGGTCAAAATCGACGACATAAATAGCATCATTCCTTACAGTAATAATGCCCCTTTTTATTGCTTCTGTGCTATGATTTAATTGATTTATGTGCAGTGTCTCCATATAGGAACCCAGTGCTAAGCACATTTGACATTTAAGTTAATAAAGTTCATCATTACTTTCAAACAGGTCAGAACGCAACAAAACACAATTTTTAGTGCTCTGGAACTCACTCTCTATTTTCTTTAGATTTCGTGCCTAATTTTGAGTTTTAATCATTATTATTGTGAACTGGACAAGCCGAATATAAAGAGCGCAATCATTTTTTTTTCTTAAATTAGTGTCATTCGAGGTGGGAACTCTCAACCCTATAAGGCCTGAGAGAGAGGTGGGTGGGGGGGGGGGGAACATTGACGATCAAAATCGTCTGGCGTTAGACAGAGTAAAAGCTGTAAGTGGCCACTGGGAGTTAAAG
>NC_090878.1:29501139-29506139 GCF_036669935.1 Montipora foliosa
CATGATTCATGATCCTCTATACGACCAGAGGTGTGGCTTTTTCAACCAAGGGTATTGTTCAATTTTGAATGAAGAGGTGAAGTCGGCTACATGTGAGTAACGAACTTCTAAATTACGTTTCGTTTTCAGAAAAACATTTGGTTTGAATGTATCTTTACTTTGTTCAAACACAGACGTCACTTGCAGTCCCGGGAAGGTAGGGGGGGGGGGGGGGGAAAGCTCGTCTTTCTTGAGACTCCTTAATACTTGAATGATCTTTTCCTGAATGACACCACTGTCTAGAAAGCAATTTTGCAAGTATTTGCACAGTATCTATGAGACTATTGTTGCTCTCTTGAAGCCGAATAATTTCCGCATGTTGAGGCTTGCTCGATGCGCTTGGCTGCCCATTCGCAGTAGTGGGTTCATTTGAATAAACCATCTGCCGCTTTAATTCTTCAACTTCCAATTTTACATTTTGAAGTTCCAATTTAAGAGCATTACACCCTTTGCAGCTAAGATGCTGTACTCCAGGTGAGGCGGGTACATCCTGGTCTAAGACTTCCCGAACTACACCTTTCATGCTTCCGATAGTTGATTCATCGTTGTCGCCTTGGATGCTACTAATGACATCTTCAACGTCAGTAGATAGTTCACTATTTTCGCTTTGACTACTTTGGTCAGTAGGGAGAAAAACCTGCATTTTTCTCTTCACCTCCTTTTGATCCGTTCCTTGAACTTGCAGCGTTTTTGTTGACGGATATAAGGTGAATGTTACTCCCTTGGTCTTCAACGAAATGCATCTCTCGCTACTGGACAGCTTAGGTTCAAGCAATTCTAGGTTGTCCACGCAAAATTCCTGCAATTCATCAACGGTTCCATCCCAAGTATATAGATTACGATTTCTATCGAATCCTAAGGACGTACAGCGTAAAATTTCCGTAGACCCAGACTGTGATGCACTCAAAATTATCGAGCTCTGTGAAGTCGCACCGATCGCCGCCATCGTTTGACATACAATGTCAAACACACAATACATACAATGTCAAACAAACAAACATACAATGTCAAACACAAACATCGTTTGACATACAATGTCAAATACAAACATAAGAGGTACCAAGATCCTCTCTTGTGGGCGTGGCATGAAAATTTTTCACCCCTAAGAGGTACCAAATTTTAAGTTTTAATTAGACAAAATTAAGGAATAGTTAATTATCAAATGTCTCCTGTAATATTTTTTTCGTCTCAGTACCCTAAAAGGTACCGCTAAAGCTCCCGCTGTGGACCTTTTGAGGCTGAACGCCCTAAGAGGTACCAAAACTGCTCTTTTAACCCCTAAAAGGTACGACGAGCACCCCCGTCCTTTTCATATGGGAGTCCCTCCTCCCCTGTTTGCAGTCTACCTGCGGGCGAGACTTTGGCAAGAAAAATAAGCTTAAAATGGATCACAAATGTTCTCCTTTGAATTTTGTCCTGCCAGAATTAAGCGATTGTCCTCTGAGACCTAATTAATTTCAGATTCATGTCCTCCATGCTTTTTCTTGTCTATTTTCACGTGAACCGAGATATTGTGCGTTGATTGGCTAAGAGACTTTACTTGGCGAGAAAGATGTTGTAAATGCAACAGGCCGGAGAAATGTGGGACTTGTAGGCCCCGAATCGCGCGTTTGACCGAAAGAAGCGCCATTGAAGCTATCCGTAAATCTTCGCAAGTTTTATTTAGAAATTAATAAGATTGCAGCCTGCTCCCTCTAAATATCAGTACGATGTCTCAAATACCATTGCTTACTTGTAGAGACAGATTTCCAATGAAAGTTAGGAACTGGTCATAAAGTACAGGAGGGGTGGGCTGGGAAAAATAATGGGGGGAGGGGGGCATCATTTTTGTGCTTGAAAAAAGGGTGGCTTAAGGAAAATCATACTGTACATTGGAGGTGGGCCTTGAAAAATTATGTCATACTCTATTTGATTTTTAATGTAACGACCTTGAAAATGCAGTCTAAAGCAACACAATCTTTCAAAATTTCCCGGGGGAGCATGCCCCCCCCCCCCCCCCAATTAATGGAACGAGGCAGGACACAGTTCCGTATTTGCCCCCGTCTAACCACCGAGATGTAGTTAGATTTAGGGAAATGGGTTGACAAACTTGTTACACCTCTTCTACCAAGCATGCTGACAATAACTTTAAGCCGATTCCTAATCAGTATAAAATTCTTTTTAAACAATAGCCACCATTTTTCATACCTTTACTCTGTTCTTTTTATCATTTTTATCTCGCCTTTTCTGTATATATTTCACTAATTTACATTCAACGTTTTATCCGTGGAAGGCTGTAGATCGACAGCCGAAAGCTTATATTCTTTTTGAAAATTTTTAGCCAGAGAACGTTTTTTATTGTATTTTAATATGCCTAATCCTGGCTGCGCTTCAATTTTTAAACTTGTTACCGTTAGAAGCAGCAGTCAGATTCAAGGGTGGGAATTTTAAGATTTATGCACCTATCAATGTTAAACCCCAGGGAGAGGGGGTCGGGCATGGGGTGGAGATTTTGACATTTTCATTTAAAATAATTCAAATTCCCCACCCCAGGGACAAAATAATTGGTCAAAATGTCCACCCGGCGGCAAGTGAAGGTGGTAAAATGTCCTTTGTACGATCAAAATCGCTTTCTAAGTCCTTAGAAAGAGCACAACAAACTCCGTTTTTCGGGAGGATAAATAAATTTCATGTGGCGACTCGTCAAAAAAAATTGTGTTTTCTTTTTCAATTCACCAGCTGTCCTCCTCCTTTCAAGTTTACATAACAAGAGTTGAAAAACTACATCAAGGAAATAGATGTTGATTTGTTAAGTTTTTAAATTATTTACTTTTCGTTGCGTTTAATTAAATATAATGACATGTTACTGTGTTTTGTGCAGGTTACAACCCTGGAAAGAGATATTCAGTGGTACAAATCAAACAAGAAGAGAGAGCTCAAGATAATCGCAGGGACAAGAAGAAGAAAGAGTAGTTCGTATAGAAAGTATTAAATAAAGGAAAACTGAAACCAAAAAGAAATGAAGCAAGACAGGAAGAAGATGACTATTACAGAAGCAAGTAAAGGTCATTTATGATAAGAGGTGAAACTGTAGTGTACCGTGTCAAGCCTTTGGAGAGGCTATTAGCGCTTTGAAACAAACTAGAAGTAGCAATAGCAATAACGCAGGCAAAAGCTTTCGCAATGCAAAGTATAATTACACACTCGTTACAAACTGAGGAAAACCGTAATTTTTGCCCAATGTCCCAATCGTGGACGGGTATTCACATAGTATTTGGTTGTGGGGGGGGGGGGGGGGGGAGGGGGTAGTGTAAAACTTTGACAATCAACTACAGACAGGTTTCGTATAAATATTGAAGATCCGTTACCAGGATTCATGATAAGAAACAAGTATAAGCGTTCTCTGGTAAAAAGTTTTAAAACGACTATGAGCTTTCAACAGACTGAACTGCTGTCTTCAACGGATAAAAACAAGTAAAGAATAAAAACGAAAGACAGATTGTTAGATCATTTAACTTCAGCCCTATGATCAAACTGTGATAACAGGAAACAACTGGCAGCTAATGAACGTTTTTTTGAGGGGTGGTAATAGGCTGGTAGTGTCAATTTCTTTGGCAATCGATGGCAGACACGATTTGCAAACACTGGTAGGGTGAGTTCAAACTGACTGCAGTAGAATGAAACTATGACTTGTAACAACAGGAGGATCATTACACTTTCAATGCTTTCAAGGGGGTAGAAATAGGAGGGTAACGTTAGATTATGATCGTCGACTACTAGTGCACCTTGCAACTGTTGTCAAGTATTAGCATGGCTAAGGTGACAAATTATGATTGGCAATCACTGGTAACAAATAACATTTTAGTCGAATCAAGGGGTCTAAAAGCTTTAGGACCGTATATTTCAAATCATCCTTGACCGTGGATGTTAGTGTTAGTAAGGCTATCGTAGTAAGGGTATCGTAAGTAGTATCGTAAGTGGTGTGGGGTAAGACTATAAGCAGCCAAATTTAAAGGACATGAAATTTAAGAGATATCAACGGTTGGAAACATTAGGAAGTATTGCTGGCCAGTATGGGCAATCATTGGGTGACTGAAATTAATAAATAATAAATAATAATAAATAGTTTATACTTGAACTCCGATTGGCCACAAAGAGAATAAAGAGAGGAAACAGAATGAAAACTTGAGGAGGCAGCTTCAATGAAAAGGCTTCAAACGTCGAGAATTACAGATTCAGCAAGTTATTTTTTTTTTGCCAATAGAGGCCAATTCACAAGAACGGTTTCCTTAACAGAGTAATTAACTTGTTGTGCTCATCGTTTGGGTTAAGGAGATATTCAAGTCAACAGATAATGAAGGTCAGAAAATTATTACGATCAGGGTTTTTTAGGACAAGCAAAAGAATCGAAGTAATGAGGCTGTTAGATTTGATGTTGCTTGAAAACGATACATCGTACTTTTCAGTAGTCATGCACGGGCTTTAGGGCGCGGTTTAGGTGCAGGCAAGGCTTCAGTACCTCGGGTTAATACGGCACACTATTGAATAACCATTCAATTATTATTTTTAGTATACGTTTTTAATGCGACCTCAGATTTAACGAACTCTTATTTGTGCGTGCTGGAAAAGTTTGCTAATGCTTTCAAACGTCGTTGATTCGACGGTGTTGACACATTTTCAGTCGGACCTATTCATGTTATGCCCTAAGCTCGTTGGTACCCCGGGATGAAAAAGGGCTTTCACGTACTTGACTGAGATTAAAGCAATGACAACACCACAGTGACGACTGAGACTATGAGGGTGAGGTAAATGTGTTAAGACCATGACGATCCCATCGCGGAGATCATAATAGTGACAACGACAAATATGATAGATGTTGACGATGACGATGACGATGACGATGACGATGACGATGTCTCTGACGATGGGGCTGACGATCGGCTAGCTCAATTTTTTACCCAAGTCAAACCCTTTGGGAATAA
>NC_090878.1:29508639-29523633 GCF_036669935.1 Montipora foliosa
CTGGTTATGGCAACGGAAATGACAACAGCGATAATGACGTTGACGATGACGATGACGATGACAATGCAAATGGAACTGGCAACTGGCAACGGTTGAGGCAAAAAAAGCAATAACAAAGACTCTGACTTTGACTTTGATAACGATGACGATGGCATTGAAGATGACAATGAAGGACGTCAATGACAGTAACGTCGAAGATCACAATCGGATTACGGCAAAGGAACTGACAGCGACAATGACAATGACAGAGCCAAAGCCAGAGCGAATAACGTTGACCATCGCGATAACAATGACGATGTCTTTGACATTGACGACGACGATGCCAATGACGACGACGACGACTACGACGACGACGACAATAATAATCAAGTGAAGCTATGATCTTCGCAGTTATGAACGCAATTTTTACAATTACGTAGAGAAGCCTGAAAAATTCAGGACTTCAACGGGGTTTGAACCCGTGACCTCGCGATTCCGGTGCGACGCTCTAACCAACTGAGCTATGAAGCCACTGACGTTGGGAGCTGGTCATTTGTGGGTTCCAATGGTCCCGTGAGGAATGAATCAATGATGAAATGGTATATCAAAAGAATCATATATGAACTGCGGATATGAAATCAAGTGAAGCTATGATCTTCGCGAAGATCATAGCTTCACTTGATTTCATATCCGCAGTTCATATATGATTCATTTCATATACCATTTCATCATTGACAATAATAATGTTGACAATCATTTCACTGACGTTAACTATGGCAATAAAAATGATGACAGCGATGACGAGAATGTACCGATGGGTACAGTGCCGAGAAAGCCAAAAGTTTCGGAATGGCAAAAGACTTTTTCCCTTTAGTAACGGAGCAAACACGACAAACAAAAGTGGTCAGCATCGCTGTTAATTTACTGTGCAAACAGTCTTCACAGCCAACTACTGAATCATTTTGTCAACAACTCATACATAACTCATACGATCCACTGACAGTACAGAGACGCTGGGTAGTTAGGAAGTAAGGCACTGGTTTTAAAAACTTGGACGGATCCAGAACATGTAGAGAGAGTTGAACCACGTAAAACAGACATACCCTCAAAAGATGATTCTTAAAAGACTATTTCTCTGGGTTCTCCGATTAAATTATCACAATCACTCAAATTTATACTCATTTCACTTTTCAAGAGAATTGACAGTGGAAAGGAAAAATTTGAGGGAAGGAATAGCTTCCAAACGTAAAGAACAATAAAGATATTTTGTCTAAACACCGTCTGCAAGACATACATAGTAAGAAAAAAAATGTTTTTCAGGTTTGAATTACAGACAGACAGACATTGACACCACCCAGCCCCCCTCCCCCCTACTTAGGGCATAACGTCTTTAAGTGCACAAGTTGCAAGAATTGGTGCTGCCACGCATTTGGAAAGGTCTGTATTGTCATAAGCATGTTCGTTATATCTTGGTTGTACTGTCAATAAAAGGCCTCTCCGCAAAGAATTTGGTTTGGTCACACAAAAACAAGCAAAAGCTAACGATAACAGCCAATGTTACGGTGCCATAATGATGCTATTGTAAAGGGAAGTAAGCTAGGGAAAAACTGCGAGTGTAATAAGTTATGCCATATGTAGCAGTCGAATGCAGCATACTTGAGCAAGAATTTAGCCGTATATTCCCCGTTAGATCTATCACTCCTGCTCTCCAGATACAGACCAAAGGGGTGGATAATAGGGATCCTAGCATTTTTACTTTCTCAGTCAATACTTAACAACTAAATTGGTTTTACTCTCGGTCTGATCATTGACCACTTTAAACCACACAACCACGCAAGAAAGCCAATTGACTTACATGCACTCAAATAATTAACTTGACTTGACTAAGAGTACTTACCAGACGGTTACCAAACAGATTATCAATCGTCCTGGACTCAAAATTTGTCAACGTAACTATCTCGTAGAGATCATCAGAGGGAGTTCGCAACTTCTTATAACTCCTATACCACAATTCAAACCATTTACCATCAAAATTTTCTTGGGGGTAACGTTTTTTTCACTCAGTCAGTCAAACAGAAAGATTACTGATACTCATGGAGTCAAACCATGTTCTTACAGTGGTCCGTTTAAGACTCCTTTGACCTTAAAGGATTGCTATTCAAATCACTGAATGCACTACGAACCAAACCATCGCACTTTAAACCACAAAATTTGCGTGGTTGTGCAGTTTGGTTGCACGAACCAAACCATCGCACCATGAAGACTATTGACAATTGTGTAGTGAGGCAAGTCATTGACAACATAACAGTCTGTTTATGGACCGACTCCTATTAGGAAAATCACATTTGCAGACCACCGTTGCTTCAGGGGCATTGCGTTGCGTATTACACTCGCAGATTATTTCCCTACTTTCCTTTACAGTTTCGTTATTAAGACACCAAAATGTTTGCTTTAATACGATTCTCAATTCTGTGCTTGTTTTGTTGACTTAATCATGACATTAAGACAAATGCATTAATGCGCTTTGCGGGAGGTGATGGAGTCCAAGGCAGGAAGACAAGAGGTGCCTTTTGCAAAATAGGTATAACCTCGGTTCATTTTACGGATCGGAAACATCTTTTACTGTATATCCTAAAGATTTACGTTCTCATGCGCCAAAATTTCACGTTAAGCTATCAAAACTAGCTAACATTAATCGAACAGCCATGCTAGCGAGAGGAATGGATCTATTCCTTCTGTGTCATCACAAAACGTTATGCAATGACGTTTGGAAACTCTTCGTTGCAAGCCGGTTTGTGATGTCATTGACGGACTAGAACGGCCTCTCTCACTAGTTTGGTTGTACAACAAATGTCTGTTAATTTTGGTGACTTCTACGGCGTATAAGAAGAGAAATGTTAGGGATTAAAAGGTAAAATGAGTTTGCCGTAATGGTTCTACAATGATTAGGACAGGTTTTTGTCGACGAATTTTGTGTTAACTACAAAAATGTACCAGGCAAGTAAAGTTAAGTTGTTTTCTATTCCCCTTGAAGAATAGAGAAAAAGCACGGAAGTTCTTTCCCGCAGAGTGGACTTTCACCTTTTTGCTTAAATGACATTTAGAAAAAATAGTTTTTTGGCGGGAAAATCTGACTAAAATTGCACAGCGTTTTCCCTGGCAACATCTTCAAGGAAAAGTGGTTAAACGGCTCTACCTTAAATGTTTTCAACCCTGAAAAAACGCTCGAGTGTTGACTACCTTCGTCCCTGTTTTTCTTTTCGCATAAATAGGTTAACCTTGCAGTGTTTTGAAAAAGAAGCTTACTAAATGTGGCGCCGACTTTCAGAGGATATTGCCCCAAAAAGTCGTAGCTGGCAGACCTTATTCTATAAATGGCTGTCATTTTACTGTTTTTGTTTTTGTTTAAATTAATCTTAGTTGAAAAGAATATTGTTTATTGAACAAAGCAAAAAGGGCTAATTTATAAAAACGAAAGACAATTAAAATGTCAGCCATTCAGGTGCATGCAAATACAATTAAAACTACAGTAAATATTTAACAATTATTCACCGAAGCGGCGAGGTAAATATTCACCACTTGCCACCGACACTGAGGTGAAATTATAGTTGTTTTAGTATATACTAAAACAATGAGATAATATAGCACTAGAAGATGATTTTAACTCATTTAATCCTGCAAAAATTACAACATTTTCTGGCGCGAATTGCTAGGGGGTGAACAGCAAAGGATATCCGGAGTTTTAGTAGCCAATCAGCGCACGCGTTCAACGGTATCCACTGTTTTAGTATATACTAAAATGCAATAATTGTCTTAGAACCTTTGTAGCCTCTCGTGCTTCGTGTTTGAAAGCAAAAATAATTTCGTGGTTTAAAATCAGTCATAATCCCATCTATCCACTATATTTATACTTCTGTTTGCATACCAGCCAAGATGACACTGGCCGATGACCTAAGGCGTTTAGAAAGTATTGCAAAATGCGTTGCCAAAGCACCCTATGCTGTCCAGTAGAATAGGTCTCCTCCTCTAAATTAAATACTACTTCGAGCTTCTTACACGACTCTAATGTCTTTGAAAGCTTCTAAAACTCTGCTCGCTGCTGCTTGTGCTTTCGCGATTTTCCTTATGTCAAAGTCAAACGTTTCCCTTTTCCACAAAACAAAACTGAACAGGCTGATAGTTATACACACCGAGGTGAACAAACCAATGTGAAGTGAAAAGGTTATGTTTACGTCTTTACCCCTAATATCTGCTTAATAGCATAACATATGAACTTGATCGAAACCGGGCGAAGTTGTGCCAATATGGGATGAAGTGCAATATTCAAAACCTTCGAGGTTTTGAGCTAGTGAGCTAAAATATTATTTCGTTTGCCGGTAATTTCTTTGCTCTTAAAATCTACCAAGGAGACCGAAATTGTTCTTTTTTCTAAAATAGATTGGAGTAGTTTACCAGCAAGTCGGCTTGTAACTTTTCTTTGGTGACTCGCTACAAATTGGATAAATCTCTGTTCAATTCTCGATCTGTCGAGTTTAAGAGACCCCTATAATCTATGCCAGGTTTGATCAGTTACCATAGTTTCTCGATCGGTTGCCGTTGTTCACGTCATCGCCACAAGCCTGTCGATGAACTGCCACGGAGTCACTCTTTTTCTAAAGTAGTTTGTTACTACTTTGTTTGTCACCAAAAGTCGAGTCCATGTTGTAGTTAAGTGTCTTGTTTGTGAAAACAATAAAATCGAATCTGAGTTCTTTCCTTGACTTAAATTTTAACCTACTGCGGTCTATTTGAACTAAATTTATTTTGAAGAATAAAAGCGATAGGATATCTAATTATGTTCAGACCCTGATTTTGTATAAAGTGTAAGATATATGCTTTTAAGTTTTTAATATTACTTTAGTTATCTTATACTTTTTATTTTTAAATGATATGACGATTGCCAAAATATGATTGGTCAATTACACATTTACTATTTTCCCATTGGTGAATGGTTATGATGAAAACACTGACGCGAACGCAGGGGAAAAATGCTTTTTCCTCAGAATACAAATAATGACCGACCAGTCTACCACAAAAAACGCTTAACTTTCTTCGCAGTTTTATGAAAAAAGACTTAGAAATGTAATGTCTTTACCCATTAGCGGGTATTTTGCTGAAACCACCGGTAAAGCGATTTGCGAGCCTAAGTGAAATGCAGCTCGACAAGTTTATGAACAAGAGGCATTCAAAAGAGTCACGAGATGTTTTGTTTATGTTATAAAACATGGTTTTACAAGCGTACGATCAATGCACGTTTCCTTGGTCACTAATTTAGGTTTAAAGACACGAACGATCCTTGTAGCTCCCCGAAAGCGGGAATTAAAGCAAAATAGTTTTTTTTTTCATCTTTAACAAACAGTAAACGATTCATGCATATTGTAGCATCAATTTATAGTTGCACGCTGCAGGTTTACTAAGCAGAAGGTAGGACCAATTTACACAGTACGATATTTGGCACATACGACAAGCTTTTGACAGGCCTATGACATGACTTACGATTGTCGCAGCTTTTTACGACTTGTTTTAAAATGCCAAGACTTTTTTCTGACGTACACGACAATTGTAAAAGAATTGTAAACCTGTCGAAATGGGCCTTACGCTTCTTTTGTGCTTAGCAACCTCCTGCGTGCAACAATAACTCGATTTTACACGCTGAACCGTTTACTTCGCCTCATGGGCTAGGCCTTTATAGATTATGCTAGTAAAGTAGCATATTATGCTAGTAGCATTTTTTTTGGGCGAAATTATGCTAAAATTATGGTCTTTTTTTCCAAATTATGCCCCTTTTTTTTAAATTATGCTCTTTGAAAAATTGCAAATAAGTCCAAAAAATAAATTTTTTAATTCGAAGCCATTGGTCTACAAGAAAGAAACGTAACAAATCCACAATGAAATTCAAATAAACATGTGGTTCATGTTAACATGCACACTAGTATTAGACTATACTTTCATGTAGCTTATCTGCGATTGTTATATTGCAGTATTCCACTTGCTTGCATCGAATAACGTCACCAAGTGCTTGGGACTTGGGAGTACAGATGAACAATGAGCAAATTTTACCATCAAAAATTATCCGATAATTATCAAAATATGCGAATTATGCTAGCTGACAGCGTAGAAGCATAAAATTAGTGTGTAACGTCGGAAACTCTATACTACAACTTGGGTTTCGAAGTGTGAAGTCTTAAGAAAAATAAGTACAATATTCCAAAGTAACAAGTGTCACGAAACTCCAGTAGAATATTCCATAAAAACTTGTCGATACCTCTGTTTAATTGAGTCTTAAAGCAGCTCTTTTTATAGTAAAGAAATTTTGATTAGATTGGAGAAAATATTACTTTTTTTTTTAATTCTGCCTAAATGCTTAAGTTGAAAAGTGACCTCCGTTGCCGGGACACAAACAAATTGATCACAAAAGACCCAAAAGCATTATTTCAAACAAAGCTCCTCATAGCCAGTTAAACTTGGACAACTTTCTGTAGTATACTTAATGCCTTACCATCAAAACAAATGATGAACTATCTTAGAACATTTTACAAGCAGAGAAAACCACTTATCAAGAGAGTCGCAAATTAGCAGCTTTTATAGTTCTATGTTAATGACTTAAGAATGCGAGATTTATTCCTTGTCAATTTTAAGAACTCGGTTAGCAAGTCTAGTGTTTAAGAATACTTTATATCGTTTGGGAAAGAAGATTTAAATAATGCCAGCCTACACATTTTTGCAGAACCGAGTTTAACGAAATTTAGCCACCTAATGCTGCATTATATCGCCCAATAACTGATTCATCAGCCAGTACCTCCTTAAAATTGTTAATCATGTTGCTACACCATTTAAAGAAGTGTACAGCATCGATAATCAGACACTGAGCGATGAGTGTAATGTCTAATATTTTGATGGGGGAGGAGACAAGTAAATGGGCATTCAAATTACATTAAAAAGAAAAGTCTTAGTCATTTTGAACAAAAAAAGATTCCCGAGGATTAATCCAATGATCGCTCAATGTTGAAATGGTGGCTCCCTTCTTTATTTAAATGCTCCCTGTTATTTCTAAATCCGTATTTAACTTTATGAGCAAATTTTCTTATGTCCATTGTCCACTGATTTTTTCCCACCGATTCTCCACCATTCTGTTGAGTTAATTTCTTATGTCCATTCTCCCCTGAGCTGCCTGACTCGTGTGCGTACTTGAGGGCGAAGAGTGCAATCCGACGAGAGAACCTTATACTACAGAAAAAGGCCTACTGAGCAATTTTACTTCTGAAATTATTGTAAATCTATTGTAAAGGAGATCTGAGTACTTTTTCCTGCCACCATTTCTAAATAAGTAGTATCTTAAGTCTACAGTTCTTATCTTTGGCGAATTTCCATCTACTAAATCTTCAATTGATGTCTACTTTCTGGCTGCATTTCTTTTTCTGTGTCCTGGGAATATAATATAGAAGAACAACTGATGAGACAACATGCCGCACAAGGTCGAAAACATCAAAGAAATACGTTGGATTCAACTCGTGTTCCACAGCGACTGTAGATAAATTTTAAGCTTACCTGTGAGCGGCGACATGAGAAGAAAATTCTCCTTCGTTCTTCCAAATATTTAAGATAGATCATTTCCTGTGGAGACAAAGACAAACAAAACAGCACATTAGTTTTGAAACGTTCACGGGCACAAGAATTTCAAATTCTCAGAGGGGTAATTTTCTTGCATGAAAACTTGGATAATGTCTCCTCTAAAACATCAGCAAAATTATCAACCAGGAATTTCCCTTTACGTAAAATGCTGTGAGGCATAGTTAAACTAATTGAGAAGTATATTTTTGACATGAAAACGGTTTAGTTCAAAGCTTAAACGACTGAGTCACAAACACGTGTTTGCTTCGCCAAGAAACTTATATTTGCCTTCTGCGCCTTTGATCAAAATATAAACCAAAACTTTGCATGACTCTTCCAACTTACCGGTCTTGGATGAAAAGGAGAAAATATGTTTTTCCTTCCTCCTGGTCTAGCTGGTTCCAAAAAATTCCGTTCGGAGTTCAAATCCCAGAGAAACGGCACAACACATTTTGCAACCATGACGGTCAGCGAAAAATGAGTCAAATTTGGAAATATGAATTGAATATGGTGAGATTATCGAGAACCAATCAGTGACAAGTTCTTCATAAATCGAAACAAAAGGCTTTGTCATGCAAATTTTACTGCGCAAATTTCATTCCAGTGAGAAAGTCGGGCAAATAACAAGCTTTTTATGCTGTGTTTAATATATTTTCATCATATTTACGATAATTTGCTTACAATAAAAGGTTGAAAAGGTTTAAAAAAGAAAAGAAAGATAAAAAGAGCAGCCATGTTATCTCGAACTGGGGACCTTGAGTTATCGACCTTGAGTTATCAGGAACTCGTATCTTTGATCGGTATCAAATAAAAGGAAACTGAAACAAAAAATCCTCTGCTACCGTGTTGCTGGCAGCAAAATGTCAGTGAAAGTAAAGGTAAGTTATCATATAATTTGCGCCCAATAATAAATAAGAAGTGTTTGATTAAGAAAAAAAAATTCCCTTGAAGGGGTGTACAACCCTGAACACGGACTTCTCACCTCATAAGCTTAAGTGAATCCAGTAAGCTACTGGCAACCTTTGAACAAATCATGAGATTTTTAAGCCGTTTAACAGATACGCAAATTTTGCAAAGAAGGGCGACTGTCCAACCATATTTAAGTTAGTAAGAGGCTTTCATAACAGTAAGTCTAAAAATTGAACTGCGAACAACTTAGGCTATCAAATACACGAGCGTTTGGAGAGAGAAGGCAAATCCAACTTCGTTCACTCTGAAATCAAGCATGCCTTTTGAAGTCGTCAAGTCCGAAGAGGAAACCATTCATCATGGCAAATGCATCTTGTATCACCTCAGAGCTCAGAAAATGAAGTAAAACAGGATCGAAATTTCATCCAGGAATTATTTTGGGTGATCAAACATTTCCTGAATTTACTAGGCCAAGGCTCGCAAGGGAACCTCGCTCAACCCGTCGCCATCCATGGCGACCTTTGTTGAGTTAGTATATATAGCACCTTATTTGGATTTTCGCACAGTTGTGGTACAATTAATTTTGTGTAAGCTGACGTTTTTTCCAGGGCACGCATGTGTATTGCCTTTTTATTTGAGTGTGGGTAAATCTATTAAACATTCTCGTTTATGGAAACGACAAAGTAAGAAGCACTGCTCCAAAATAGGATATATGAGTCACAAAACACTTAGGGTCGAAGATTTCTTCAGAGATAATTCCCCACGCTGATGAAATATGATGTGAGCCCTCTCACAAATGTAAGATTAGCAAATTGACAAAATACAGGGAAATTCCGAGCTTTGATGATAAAATGAAAATGCTGTTCACCGAGTGGTTTTGCCTTTTAAAGATAAAATAAAAATGCTGTTCACCGAGTGGTTTTGCCTTTTAAAGATCAAAAGTCAGCTGACGCAGTGAAAAGGCAGTTATCAGATCTAAGCAGCAAAATCGATCACACTCTTCAACCTGTGTTCAAGAGTCGCAAAATATGTGAAGACCTCAAGATGTGTGAGCCCAAACCACCTATAATTAGCCAACAATGCGTTATGTATAATTATAAATGTGATCTGTGTGATGCAGAGTATGTCGGCTATACTAGCCGACATTTACACCAACGTATTGACGAGAACCGTTATTCAGCGATCGGCAAGCACTTAAAGAACGACCACGCTTTTGAAACCATCGGCGACCTTTCCAACAATTTTTTTCCGTTTTAAAGAAGTGCAATGGAAAACTGGACTGTCTGATTTATGAAATGTTATTCATAAAGAAGAAGAGGCCATGCTTGAACACACAATCAGACTCCATACGCGCAAAACTATTTATCTAAATTTGTCACTATTTACATGCACACTTTTACGTTTTACCACCTCGCACGGTATATTTTAAGTTATCAAATTTTATTTTATTTTCACTTGAAAATGATGACATGGAGTCATCGAAACGTTGTGTAAAGTTTCTTTCGCTCTTTTTTATCATTAGATGTCTAACTAAATCTAATCTTATTCGAATATTGATGATAAACAAGTAACAAAACACTGTGGGTTGAGCAAAGGAGGTCTGAGTTCTGTTATAGCACCAAAGCACTACCTCGCTTATCGATCTTATTTTGGTCGGCCTCTCTGATCACATCAGAGGCCATCCATTTAGGATGAAGCCAGAGCGTCTCAGACTTTCCTGGGGGCATTGGCAGGAATGCTTGTTCCTCGTATGTGGCCCCTTAAGCGCGCTTCGCTCAACCCGTTGTGACATTTCTGATGTAATATTTTCCGATTATATATTGCATTCTTGTCTGATTTTCGCTCGATTGTGGGATGACTTAATCTATTTCAAGTTTCCATCAAGTGCGCATGTTCATGAGGCAAAGCTAATCTTTAAATAAGTAGCGAGTGGCTATGAAATGTTTCAAAGTTACTCATTGAAGGCAAATGTGAAATCAAGCTAAACTTTTCGGAGAAGATTCATCTTCCAGCTACAAGGCTGTCTTCAGAAAGGAATTCACCCAAAATGACCAACACAGGCTGTCTCCCTTTTTTCTGCGATGTTTGGATGTTTGAAAAAAGTTGGAAATCAACAATCGTGGACAAACTCCTTCAGAAATTTAATGGAATACTTTTTATTTACCGAGGGTTAACGTTGATTTATAGCAGTTTTCTAGCAAGTGGCCCTCAAAAAGAGCACTTACGGACAGAAAATACCAATGATAACTTGTATTTATGCAACGAATCGCTTATCGTTTTACCAAACCCAAGGAACAACTGAAATGAATGGAAGATGAAGGAACTCAAGTTATCGCTACTGGCTGTCAGGCGCATTCATCTCTTTTGAGAATATTTGGCCAGTGGCTGATCTTTCCGACCTGTAAAAAACAAAGATTGTGAAGAGAGGACGTGGATTTAATATTAGGGAATGAATGGATGTTGCAGAATATCAATAGCCAGTCATCTGGCGGAAAATATCGCCGAACCAAAGCTGACACTCTTTTTTCGAACGTCATTTTTGGTGTAGTCCGGCCTTTCAGGTATCTGCATGCAGCACTCGGCAAGAAAGTTCCCTGGCTGCATCCGGTACTCGGCAAACCTCTGTTTACTTTTGGCTTTTTCATATATACAGAATGAGCCTTTTTGGATATTAGGTCAAGCCGGCTACACTTCCTGCTCTCCTTACCATTAATATTAGACATCCCTATTATTCCAGAACGTTTTCCCAAAAAGAACAAACTATATGAGTCCTGAAAAGTGAAATTTCACAAAGATGAATAAATGATGTGATGGCCCTCATCAAGATTTATGCAGTGGCTAGGGACGTGCCACTCCCATTGTATTTGATATATGTTGCGGCATTTTTAGAGAAGAAGCTATTTTAACAAAAGATTTAAATAAGTATCAACTTTCGCAGGAGACCACACTCACTCAATAATGTCATGCTCGTGATTGGCTAAGAAGTTTTGTTTTCGCTGGAAAATTTATCTTAAGTCACCTTAGTCTTAGTGGCCCAACTTCGAGTTGCATGCTCAAGGTCATGGGCCTCTGGCATGGTAATAGTGTGGTATTATCAGCCAGGTAAAATCTTTTGTGTTGAGGATTTTGAAAAACATCAAAAAATCTCCTTGCATGCAAAGTGAGAAGCATTGCTCAATAAACAGGATTTGTGAGTCACAAAAAATTTAAGTTTGAAGATTTCTTCAGAAGCAGTTGCCCTCGCAAGTAAGACGATGAGATCTGTCACACAAACACGAGCTAAGCAAAATAAGAAGAGTGCGAAAAATCCCAAACTTTGAGGATAAAAAAAGTAACAAAACACTATGAGTGGAGTGATGGTAGTCTGAGTTCTGTTGTAGCACCGAAGCACTACCTCGCTAATCGATCTTTCTTTGTCGGCCTCTCTGGTCACATGAGAGGACATCCATTTAGGATGAGGCCAGAGCGTCTCAGACTTTCCTAGGGGCATTGGCAGGAATGCTTTTTCCTCGTACGTGGCCACTAAAGCGAGCTTTGCTCAACCCGTTGTGACATTTGCTACATATATTTTCCAGTTATGTATTGCATCTTTGTCTCATTTTCGCTCGATTGTGGGCCGGGGTGATTTATTCTGTTTTAAGTTTAAATCAGGTGCGCATGTCTTTTTAGCACGTTAGCTTTAATAACTAAAGAGTGACTATGAAATCTCTCAAAGTTTCTCATTAGCCAACGCAACATTGAAGGCAAATGTAAATATGTTGAAATTCTTTGTGGAAGCTTGTGGCGGAGGAGACTCGTCTTTCTAGACATGACTATTTTAGATAAGGTATCCCCCCCTCCCCAAAAAAAGATAAATGCAGCTTTTTATGCTCACTTGAGGAGTCACGTTTGAGGGACACTTTGTGACGTTAAGTGTCTGTATTCCGGGACACTCCGTGACGCTTAGTGAAATCCGCCTTCATCTAATTATACGGACTTGCATTTCTGGCCATATCTGAACACCGCAGCACATCTTCCCATCGTGACAGTCTGTGTAAAATGTCACAAATTTGAAATTGCTTTTTGAATATGGATGAGCATGCCGCGAACCAATCGTTGCAAGGCACTTTTCTTAAAACTGCTGTATTGGTAGAGTATTTTTTTTCATTTGAGCGCAGTGTGCAAGATCACGTTGCATAAGACTGCTTATACTGCGAAACAAAAACAATTCCTCGTAGAAAAAACCAAAAACACAGTATCGGCCAGGAATCGATTCGGATTCGAAACCCGCTAAGGTTGAAGTGGGCAATTGAATATTTCTCCATGCAGCAAGTTCATCTAAGTAATCTTATAGCTGTTAACAGGCGATTTTCTGAAAACGTTTCTATTAATAAAGGATTGTGTTCATTTGCGCACAGTTTGGATAGTAACGTTACTAATTCGCAAAAGCAATAGAAATCGTTGTAGAAAAACAAAAAAAACACAGCCTCAACCAGGAATCGCTTCGGATTCGAAACCCGCTAAGGTTTAATTGGGCGGGGTGATCTAACCACTAAGCTATCCTGGCCGATGCTTGAATGCAATGGAATATTTCTCCATGCAACAATTTCGTCTAATTGACCTCGCAGGAGCCACTAGGCGCTTTTCTCAAAACTGTTGTATTAAAGAGTGCAATACGGAAGTTTCTAAGGAATCAAAGCGATGGAGTGATTTTGTTGAGTATATATTAAATAAAAGATCATATGAATTAATGGTCACTGGGTGATTTGGTTGATTATGGTACCATTGGAAAGATCATCAAAACGTGTTTATAATTTTGCCTAGTAACCAACGTTTTGGCACCATGGTAACAAGTTGTTAATTTAACGACAGAGAGATTCAATAATCATCCCCATAAAAAAGAGTCAGAAAAAAAGTTCACAACTTCTCCTCGGGACTCTATATACCTTGAAATAAAAGTGGAGCCAATGAGGAGAACCCTTCCCCCCTCCCTTGCATATAAGTTCCTTTCTAGTTTGGCTCGTTTCGTGAACAAGACCCCCCCCCCCCTCCCTTGGATATAAGTTCCTTTCTAGTTTGGCTCGTTTCCTTAAACAAGACCCCTCCCACCCTCCCTTGGATATAAGTCCTTTTTTAGTTTCCCTCCTTTCCTTAAACGACCACATTCAACAACAAAAAATTCTTAAAACAATAATTGAGAACTGCTGAACAAGAAGTTTAATAAAAAGCAGGAAGTCAAATTTTCTTTTTAGCCGAATATTAAAAGTTGTGATCACGACAGAAATATGGGTAGAATTTCATATACCGATTAGGCCTTGCTAATTAGGTGTTGTTATGTTCGCTTTGTTCTTTTGTTTCATGGACCTTAATTATTTCCGATCCGGTATATGAAAGACCAGCCCACCACCTCCCCTCCAGAGTACATGGTGTTGCGCGCCCAACCTCGTTCCCAGGGTCTCCATTGTCTTAGACAAAGTAAGCATAGTTTTGAGATCCCAAGAAAAACAAATTTTTTTTTCTTTGTCAGTGCAACTGAATCCTAATTGTAGAGTACAACCTCGTCCCCAGGACCTCTCCTTGGTTTTGGGGCTGGGGCGGGAAGAAGCCAAGGGAACAAGCGCAGAAGGCAAGGGAGAGGTCCTGGAAACGAGGCTGTTTACATTCCTTTTTTTTTTAAGCATAATGCAAAGAAGATGTTTTGAATTGGTTAAATTCACGATTGCTAGTGAGTGTTTAAGGGCATTGCTTTTGCCCGATATTTATGACGGATTCCGAAAACAGTGGTTCTACGAGGGCACTGGATCAAGCCTATTGTGACGTCTATAAAGGGATATCGACCAGAACACATTGACGCGAGTAAGACATGTTTACAAAGTAATTTTCAGTAAAAAAAACCATCAGTTCAAGGCGATATGCCAAACCGGTGTGTGGTCTTGGTAGAAAGCTAAGTTCCTTTGCATGAGTCACTTAGCCCAGTCTTCCCCCTCCCCCCCCCAAAAAAAAGAACCTCTGAATTCGGCAAGGGCGTGAAACTCTTTAACCAAAATTTTGGGCGATGTTGCTTTGAAAGATATAATAATTTTAAAAAATATGGCCAGTTGCAAATTAAGAAAACAACTTAGCAAACAGTGGTCAACATATGCTTCAAGAAATTGCTCGTTATTTAAGTTGAAAAGGAAACCTTTGTCTGGGGCTAAGCTAAAAATGTTTTGCGCTATTGAACCCACAGTGAACGTTGTTTTAGATGTCAACCTGTCACAGAATATGGAACGTTCCATATGTTGTCGATAGTCCTGTTCAGACTCACTGTAGATTTCTGCTTGCGATGGGTAAGTCAATGTGCATTCAAAACGTTTTCTGCACCAGCTTGTCTGTCGACAATTTTCTCTCCTTCTAATTTATGTCAGCTTTGTTTAAGAAGCCCTCTCCATAAGTTACTTTCAAAAATACCACGATCCTCTTTGTCCTCCAAAATTT
>NC_090878.1:29523733-29531233 GCF_036669935.1 Montipora foliosa
TAGTGTGCTGTCTACTATAGTTATGTCTCTCTGCGTTTCTTTTTTTTTTGTTGCTTACCAACATTTATTTATAGCATAGAGCACTATCTATATCATAGAGCAATTTATATGTATATACAAACAACGACAGTAACAATGGCTAAACAAGTGAAGGTTAAAATGAATTTAAGCACTGGAGCCCCCCTTCCCCCTTCCTTATTTATTTATTTGTTCATTTATTTTATTTCTTTTCATTGATGTAATTTGTTTTTTTAATCAAAAGTAAAAAATAAAAAATAAAAAAAAAGAATGATAGTGTGTCTACCAAGCTAACTACATTTAGTCAGGAGTGTGAAGCAGGATTAGAAATACCTCAAAATTAATGTTGTGGAAACTTGAACAACTTGGTTTCAAGAAATAATAACTATACCTGCAGAGTTCAACCCATTGACTTCTAAACTACACTGTACACCCATTGATGAGTAAAGATCAATTGTCTGCTGCATTAGACAGAGTAAAATCTATCAAGTCTCACTCCCGTGAGTCAATACAGTACCGCTCAAAAGTAAGTTACCACCCTCTCGCGAGACGAGAGTCTCGTCTCTAGAGACGAGTGTCTCGTCTCGCGAGACGAGTCTCTCGTCTCTCGAGATGAGAGTCTCGTCTCTAGAGACGAGTCGTTCATCTCGCGAGACGGTTAGAAAAACTGTAAGTGTCTTGCATAAACGAAAACTTTCTGAAGATTAACCTGTTTACGAAGACACTCACGCTCCAAACGTAACACTTGACAATAAAGTTTTAGGTCCAGATGCTGTTGGCGCTGGTGTATTATTGTCTTTGCGTGCAGACATCTACCAGTGAAATCTGTATACACTGTACTTTGATTTGAAGTTGATTTAGAGAAGAACTGTTTCGATAAACTTGCGCGGCAGCATGCGGTTGGCGGTGGTTTGTTATCGTTTTTGAGTGTGCACATTTTTAACCCTTGAATCGGCCCGTGAAATCTACATTTACTGTACTTTCATTCGGAGATAATGTCTAGGAGAAATGTTGCCATAAACTTAAAGGGGACCTTGTTTTTGAGTGGAAGTAGAGGTGGATAACCCCCCCCCCCCCCCTAGACGAGCAAAATCGTCTGGCATTAGACAATAAAATTGACTCAGTCTCACTCCCAGGACTCAATGGGTTGACCTACTTCAACAATATTAATCAGCCCAGTGATGTCAAATTCAATGTACATGTACCACTTTAACTGAGATGGATTAAAGGACAGTGCCTACTAATTGAAAGGTATTTTTGCCCTGGTTTACGATTATGCGGGAAATGTAAATCTAAAAAAGTGCTATTGAAATCAAAAAAGAAAATTGGGGGTAACCACGCATTTTTCAAAGATAATTAATGAACAATATTTGTAAAGAGCTTTAACATACAAAGCCATGTATGGCGCTCTTTCTCAAACTGAAGCTTAATTATCTCTGAAAAATGCATGTTTGCCCCCATTTTTCGTTTTGGATACCAATAGTCCTGTACTAAGATGTACTTCCTCTTCATAATTTTAAACTGCACAAAAATGTCCCTGTATTAGTAAGCATCACCGATAGGAATTCTGAGTATCTCGAGATGTGCAGAACGTATGCGCGAATACAATAGTAGGCACTGTCCTTAAGGTGTGTACCAATCATGAGTGTACAGTTCTTACCCAATCCAGGGTAATCTTCCACTATTTTCTTCCGATACTGCTTGCAGAAAAGCAAGTAGGAAGTCACCACCTTAGGTTTCTGAAAAGATCAAAATTAAAGGGGAATTATAAATTGTGTGTGTAAAAAACTGAATGTTTATGAAGGAAAAAGGGAATGGCATTGAGTTTGCCAACTTTAATTGAGTAGGAGGACCACTCTCTGTTGGTGTTAACTAAACAAAATTCTCTTGAAGGTTTAGTTTTTTTAGTTCATGGACAAAATTCTAAAGAGTGACCATTCAATGAATACTTGTGGAGTACTTTCCTATGGTGCTACATTGTATTTTTGTGCTGTAAAAGTTGATCCTAATTTTTGTGTGTGTAGATGAGATCCTGAAGTATGACGATTCGAAATGAAAGCTACTGAGCAGTACTTTCCTTTGGTACTGTTTATTGTGTTGCACAAAGTGGTTCTAACTTTTTGAGTCTGTGGATGAGATCCTAAAGTGTGACAATTCAAATGAGAGCTACTGAGCAGTACTTTGCTTTGGCTCTGTTTTTCTTAAACATAATGATGTTCAAGATGGTTCCAACTATAGACCCTATGAGAAAAAAATCCACTGTGTGACCATTCAAAGGTGTACTTTGGAACTAAGTCATAATTATGATCAATATTTATTATAATACATACTGATTTGACTGGGGTCTTGTCTCCTTTCCCTTTTTTACTTGCAGTTGTATTTGCAGTGTTTTTCTTCTGATTTCCTGCTTTAACTAGTCCAGACGTTGTTTGGACGGGTTTCTTCTCCTCAGTTTTATTGCTTGATGAAAGCTTGTCTTTCTTGATCACTAACTTGACATGCTCACTTTCAGAGTGCGATGATGATGACTCCGCTGGCTTTGGTTTCTTTATCTTTTTGACACTCTCATTGGGAGGATTTTCAGCCTTTGCTCTGCCAGTTTCCACTGACTGTTCCTTTGATTTTGCCACTCCAGTGGCTGCATCATCACCCTTGACACTTTCCACCAGTCCTGCGCTATCGGGAGCCATTTCAAGATCAACATTCTTGGATGACAGACCCCTGAATTTAATAGAAATCTTTTTCTTCTTTGTTTCTGGGCTCTGACATCCATTAGATTCTTCAACACTCTCAGATAATTTTGGTGTAGTTTTCTTGTGGTGGGACTTCTTAGGAGAGCCATCCCTATGATTACTTGAATGCTTGCGCTTATGATGGTGATGATGATGATGATGATGTTTCTTATGTTTTGTGGATTCCTCTGAATGTGGAATATGCAATTTCAAAACAATGTGTTCTTGCTCTGGAATTTTACTGATAGAATCGTTAGAATGTCCTTTTGACTTTGTTGCTTCCTTGCCCTTGCTTTTACACGAAGATGACTCATCCTTGCCTGCTTTTCCCTTTTTGTTACTCTTCGGGATGCTGTTTGCCAAATCACCAGACACCCCTAATATTTCTCCCACTCCAGTGAGCAAGTCACTGAACGAAAATGAATTAGGGTTTTCCACTGGTTCTTGTTTTATTCTTGTGGCAATCTCATCCCCTGACACACTTCTCTTCTCTGACGATTCCAACTCTAGTTTTCTTTTACTTGGGACCTTCGTTTTGCGTGGCTTTGGAGTTTCCAACAGTTGAGTATCAGTGACCAGCTCCAACACTGTCTCCTCTCCAGCATCTATAACAGACGTTTTTTGGGTCGAAGCAACTTTTCTTTTCACAGGTTTTCCCTTGCGTTTATTCACTCTCCTCTCATTGTTGTCCTCTTTAATGTCATCAGATTGTTTTCTCTCAGAAATAACTTGGGAGGAGCTTGGAATCTTAACATCAGTATTATCTAAGTTCCTTGGCTGACTTTTACGTTTAGACGAATCCTGACATTCCATTGTGACTAGCATAGGTGATTCATCTGCATCACGACTATCAGAAGTCAAAGTTTGTTTACCCTGTTCCTTAGGAAACCTCTGTTTACTGCTTAACAGTTGTCCCTTTGTACTTGTTTGTTCCGTTTCAGTTTTCATAACTATTACTTCAACTGATCTCCCTGGTCCATGTTTCTCAGCCTCCTGAGCTTTTTCTGTGTCATCTTGAGCTCCCTTAATCTCTCCAGGTCTTTCTTTACCTTCAAGAAGGGAGAAAGTTTTCTTTGGAATGTGCCCACGAGATGACACTCTAACTTTTGGTGATGGTTCATCAGACATTGTTGGGGTAAGTGTAGTTTTTGACAAATTTTGCAAACTCTCCACATCTTTCACACTGTATTCCCTCTTGATGACTTGAGGTTTTGGGGCTTTTAATGTGGGTGATTTTTGTTCTGGAGCATTATTTTCAAGCAAACTACTCTTTTGTGCTTGATTTCGCAATGATGATCGTGCTTTAGGTGATGTCAGTTCTAAAGGCTCACTTTCAAGGTCAAATGACATAGGTATCTCTGATTTGACCTCAGGATTTCCATCACCTTCAATCAGTGAAAATACTCTTTTAGGAATAGGAGTCCGAGAAGACGATCTGACCTTGGGCGAGCCCTTATCTGGGATTTCTTTCTTCCTACCTTCGTTTGATAGACCTTTTTCTTTTGCAATCTTGTGTGCACCTGTGTTTCCTTTTGGCGTTACAACTCCACTGAAATCTTTAGATTTCCTCTTTGCAGAATTGGCTTTGGTGCTATCAATTTCAAACTTATCTTCGGTTTCTAGTACCTGATTACTTCCTGTTTTGAGTTGCTTTAAATAATCTTGATAACTCCGCCTGGTCTCCCTTTTATGACCCTCGTCATAAACAGCACCAACGATCTTTTCATGTTTCCTGGAGATCAAACGATCATTGCTTGATGAAATGCGTTGACTGCTTGTCGAAGACAGCGGTGATTCATCTGATTTCAAGAGTCGACCAGAAGTACTGGATGTCGTTGTCTCTCGAGTTCTCGCAGTCACAACAGTTTCTTCACCGTCAAAGAGTTTGGGTTTTGGAGTCCTTGATGATCTTCTAATGCCCGATCCACCCTCATCGCCGGCAAAAACACCATGTTGGAATTGTGCACTCTCGTTATACATATGCTCAGAGGCTTCCCTCTGCTGCAATGATCTCTTTTTTAGTGGAGTAACAGACAGCCAATAATCATCATCTTCGCCGGTTTCGCTTCTGCGTTTATTCGCTTTTCGATGCGACATTTGATCGAAGGCTATCAGTTCTCTTGACCGGACAACAAACAGTACCAAACACGACACCAAACACAGAGACAGAGAGTGATCGACAGAGCTGAAAAATGACTGCGCATGCGCCAGATAGGGAGCACAAATCGTGCATGAGACACGAAGTGTCCATCTCGTCTTCTACCTTTGTCACTTTATAACTCTTGACGGTGTGAATTTTGGAAGTGAGATCGTGGTGATTTAATTTAAGGAGACACATCAGATCTGTGTAATATATTTGTGTGGAATTTTTGGGCCTTGAGATCCAAACCCAGTTAAATTTGTTTGGGAATATGCGCTGCAGAAACTAACGGAGGCTACGGTGAGTGTTCCATATAATTTTGTTTTTGAAGCATGAAGTGTTCACAACGTTTGGTTCAGTTTGCACACTAGGGTATTGCCCATGCAATCTCTACAGTTTTCATCAACAAGATAATTTGGGCAGGGTTTTCTGAAATCACCTTTACAATCAATCATACATGTATTTACAATGCGTTAATTAAACGTAACATGTTCTAAGAGCATTATTTGAAAGTTGTCAACCTTCTCCTTGAACCAAGGCAGCAGTTCATTTAGAGTGCTGCCACTCTGCAATAGCCACTTAACCTCCTGACTGCCCCCATAAAGGCAGCTGTCTAAAAGAAAACACCTTGCCAACTTGTGAAGTTGGAATGAACACAAGTACTGGCCAGAACTACACAGAAAATATTGAAGTTCTTTGTCCCTGTCTCAGGGCATTTCTTCAATGAAAATGTAAATTGGTTGCAAGACTGGCCTCTGAGATTACACTCAGAAGAAGTTCTAGTTGCACAGTAGTGTGATCAATAACATTGTTTAATTTATTGCCATAGTGAGGCTTGATTACAGAATCATAAATACTTGCCCACCAAAATACCCTGTGCAATCAACTGATACACCCATGTTCGGGAGACTGTTGGCCTGTTACTTAATGGAACATCGATATATTAGGAAAAGAACAATTTGTTAAATAAAAGTGCAAAGTCCAGGCCCTGCTTCCTGTTAATCCTAGGATTATTGACAGGGAAGTACTGCTTCAAAGTGGCACCCGAGTGACTTAATTGTAGTCTAGCTTCCACAATCGCCAAATAATAATGATCTATCATTATTGTAATAATGCAACACACTTGGTGTCAACATCTATGTCAAAACTTGGTAGATGGTATTTTTCTTTCCCCCTTGACTGGCCATTATTTGGAAATCTATGTTCAACCCAACGTCCAAGGCAAAATTATGGTTAGACTCAAAAAATTTAAGAACATGTGTTAAGGCAAACAGTTAAGGGTCATTGGTTTATGTGTGGTTTATATTATGTTTATATGGTTAGCTCATCATGTTTTCTTTGTCTTGGTTGTGTAATAAGAATGACTTTTTGTACTAATTTTCACAGCCCCCATAAAAACTGATCAATATGTGCAGTTTCCTGTGTCTAGGAAAATAATAATATCATTATGATATTGTAGATTATAGCATTGTAATATGCATCTCATGGACAATAACATTCATTTTCGTTTTTTGTCCTTAGGGAGATGGATCCACCTGGTATTATTTGCGGCAGTTTTGTGAAATATTAGCTCTAAAAGGAGCGAGAAGAAATTCAGCCTTTTTTTCTCAGCAATAAACCACTGTGACAATAATCTTATTGAGTTCACTTTGTCCATGTTGGTAGTGTGGAACAAAAGACTGGATAAAGTCACTGAGAAATCCAGACAATGCTGTTGAGTTTTAAGCAGTTTCTTTAGTACTCTTCACATTGTCAAACTTTTCAGTTTCTTCTTAGAACTGAATACCAGTCCTTAACCTTTTTTCAGTTATGAACTTTTTGGACCAGCACAGAGCTTTAAGATGTCACTTTTTTAAATGTTGTACTTATAAAAAAAAATGGGGACAACATATTCAAGCAAAAACATCACAAATGCATGTTGTTTGCACCTGCACGCAAACTTTGCGAATGCTTTTGATCTGATGAGTTGCCAACCCAGTAATGCTTCAGATACATGTAGTGACGCCGAAACCCAGAACACCTTCAAACACATTCAATGACAAGTTGTCAGAGAAAAAATTAAAATTAAAAACAAACATCTTCTTGAGCATTGGGACCCACATGGAATAGCCCTTGCATATGTGTATCATACTGATGACTGGATTCCATCTACTTAATGTACAATCATCTTTTTAGGATAATACCACCTACGCCAGTCGGCAGATAATGCTAGAGTGAACTTCTTGCTATACAGCTGAAAATATTAATTTTGTGGAATGCTCCTTTTAGGGATGTTTCCTAGTTGTCTATGCTCTAAAGATTTTGTTCAAACCCATCAAGTACAATGTAGCATGCATGTGTGAAATGTCTCAAGTTTAGATCAGTTTTGCAATATGCACTGTGTTGTCTGAACTGATCCTTGTAAAATTTTTGTAGTTTCTTGTCAATTGTTAAATATGGAAAAAAGGATTTACTTTCTGAAAGAAAAATAACATTAATGACGTCTCTTGATCAGGTTAGGATCTGATGAATTTTTATTTTAAAAGGCAAGCAAATCAAGGGGCAAATTAATTTTCTCTGAGCTGTTTAATTTCAGTAAGTGGGCTTTCCAGGATGAAGCACTTTTTTGCC
>NC_090878.1:29536233-29581233 GCF_036669935.1 Montipora foliosa
CTTCACTGCAGACGCCCAATGAAGGAGCTGATCCTTGTGGTCGTGCCACCATTTTACCTTTCGCTCTTCTGTGTTGATAACCACATCTTCAGTGGCAGCTAAGTAAGCAGGTCGTTCAGCCTTTAGGCCGTTGATAATTCCATCATCATCATCGAGAAAAGGGAATATTCGCAAGGCCTCTGCTGATTGGTGAGTTGGCTTCAGCCACTGAACGCTGACCGGACACAAATACCTCGCAACCTTGAACGCTGACACTGTGTTATATAGCTGGATATTGAACTTTCTCAGAAGCCAATCTATCAGTAGCTGGTTGGACACATGCCTTTGTCTGCTGTTCGAGGGCTACTACGTTTTGGGCAGGATTTTCTTTGGCGATTGCTGCCGCGACTGCATGCACGTTAGGAAAGTGGGGGGCTTGGCAGGCTCGGGCAACAGCATGGAGTATGTCATAACAGGAGAGCACGAGCGGGCCATCACCTTCCAAGAAATACGTCGCTTTCAAAAAGTGCTCCCCAACATCGATAGTGATGGCGAGCTCGAGCTTCAGGTTGATTAGTCGCTCAGGAGCGGAAAATATAATTGCTTGAAGTTTAGGGGGTAACTGTGGACCGACCTTAGTGGCTTTTGCTTCTATCAAGAATCGCTCAATATCTCCAAACTGCATTAATATTTGTTGATAGACTTCCCACTTTGACCACCATCTCGTCTCACTGTATGATCTTGGTCTTTGGCCAGTCTGATCCTTCCACAACAGCTTTGCCTTGTAGCTGTGGCGGAACAGGCGAATCCATACGCTACCGAACTCTAGAAGAGTTGGAATGACAAGATGATTCCAAATATTGTCAAGCGTATGTGAGAAACACACAATTAACGTTGAGCATTTTAGGAAATATAAATGCAATCCTATCCAATGCTGCCTGGTTCACACTTGCGGCATCTCTCATGGCTGCGAGCAACGAATTGGCCTTGACTCCATAATCAACTGATAGGCACTGATTAAGCACTTGTGCAAGATCATCTGCACTTACTGATTTGGAACATATATCAATTCTGACGAGAAGGAAAAGGAACGATCAAGGAAAAGCACGATCACAGCAATTGCTTCTCCTTGTCGTGTACTTCCGTCAAAAATCATCGAAACATCTCTTGTCTGACCAGGCAAAGTCAATCAATTTTTGATCCTTTCGACTTCCTGCTTGAAAACAATTGACATATACTGACCGAGATGAGCACTTGCTGTGAGACGTTGGCCATTTTTCTCTAAGAGGACCGTAGCATGTCGATTTTCCCAATTGGGATGCCAGCCCTCAGAAACTCTTCGACCACTTCGAGTCGGTAGGCCCGTTCAGTTATGGGTAAAGTGCTGTCTTTCTGAGTCCAGTCCTCCGCTCTAAAAGCCTCCATAATCGTCTGATCCTTCAGCTTAGACATCTTCAGTTTGTCTTTACCATTTCCACGTTTCTTTAAAGTCAAGTGTGTAATTACAAAACTCTTCTTTGTAGACACTATTTCGCGGCTTGCCAGACAAAACAACTTCCCGTCTTTGATTGATAGTTCTTCTCCTGGATATTGCTGAATCCGATCATGTATACTTATGTTTTTTGCATCACAGTTCCCCCTAGTCTTATCTTTTCCGCTTATTGATGGCAGAGTACTCTCTCGAGCTATCTAGGCCTTCGCTGGCTGACTTCCGTTGTTCCTTGATGACAAAGTGGATGACGCCATCTTTGAACGAGTGCGATGGATTGGGTTCTAGAAGGCAACCGCTTACCTGGCAAACCTATTCCCCAGGCCTCCTCGGCTCCATTGACTAAAATGAGGGCAAAATGCGGCTTTGGACGACATAAATAAAGTCAGATTGTGCTTTTTAACAAAAAATTATACAAATACAAAAATACAAAATAATGCTAGAAGTGCTTTTTGGGATAAAATGTAAAAAAAAGAAATGCTCGCGAAGCCAAATAATGCCAAAAAAGTGCTAGCACTATCGGTAAGAGCCTATGTCCTCCAGAGCGGTCAAGATTCAACGACAAGGGAGGCAGAGAAGAGAGACCTGAAAAAGAGGTTGGTCTGTCGTATTAAATTGATTTTTCAGTAGTGCACTGTGCATCCTGTACTGCGCATATGGTTTTACAATATTTACAATGGATCAACTTTGAAAAATTGTAAATACGGCTCAAGTCGATGATACACATCAAAAAACAACGATGAGACACGAAACGAAAATACGTGTCAAAAACCGCAGTTTTTCGAAAAATAGCAAAGGGGTGAGGAAGGAAAATTTGCAAAAGTGGTCGAATTTTTTTCAAAAACTTCGGAAGGCTAAAAATATAGGAAATACAGGTCGTAGAATAGCCTAATTGGTATGGATGAAAACCTAAACTATCCTAGACTTCTACTATGCAAACAAGCGCATGCAAAAACACTCATCAGACGAGTAATAACATTTTTCCAAAGTGTCAAAAACCGCGGTTTTTCGCGAAATAGAAATGGGGTACCAAGGGAAATTTTTCAAAAATGGCCGATTTTTTGGGAAAAATTGCAAAGGCTAAAAAAATAGGAAATAGAAGTCGTACAATAGCCTAATTAGTATGGATCGAAAGCTAAACTATTGTAGATTTGAACTATGCAAAAAACCGCATGAAAAAAGACCTATTAGACGAGAAATAACACTTTTTCTAAAAGTATCGAAAATGGCCATTTTTCGCAAAGTAGCAAAGGGGGGACCAAAGGAAAATTTTCAAAAATCGCCGATTTTTTGGTCGAACTTCGGAAGGCTAAAAAAATAGGAAATAGAAGTCGTACAATAGCCTAATTAGTATGGATCGAAAGCTAAACTATTGTAGATTTGAACTATGCAAAAAACCGCATGAAAAAAGACCTATTAGACGAGAAATAACACTTTTTCTAAAAGTATCGAAAATGGCCATTTTTCGCAAAGTAGCAAAGGGGGGACCAAAGGAAAATTTTCAAAAATCGCCGATTTTTTGGTCGAACTTCGGAAGGCTAAAAAAATAGGAAATACAAGTCGTACAATAGCCTAATTAGTATGGATCGAAAGCTAAACTATTGTAGATTTGAACTATGCAAAAAACCGCATGAAAAAAGACCTATTAGACGAGAAATAACACTTTTTCTAAAAGTATCGAAAATGGCCATTTTTCGCAAAGTAGCAAAGGGGGGACCAAAGGAAAATTTTCTAAAATCGCCGATTTTTTGGTCGAACTTCGCAAGGGTAAAAAAATAGGAAATACAAGTCGCACAATAGCCTAATTAGTATGGATTGAAAGCTAAACTATTGTAGATTTAAACTATGCAAAAAACCGCATGAAAAAAGATATATTAGACGAGAAATAACACTTTTTCTAAAAGTATCGAAAATGTTACTTTTTGGCAAAGTAGAAAAGGGGGGACCAAAGGAAAATTTTCAAAAATCGCCGATTTTTTCGTCAAACTTCGGAAGGCTAAAAGAATAGGAAATACAAGTCGTGCAATAGCTTTATTAGTATGGATCGAAAGCTAAACTATTGTAGATTTAAACTATACAAAAAACCGCATGAAAAAAGACCTATTAGACGAGAAATAACACTTTTTCTAAAAGTATCGAAAATGGCCATTTTTCGCAAAGTAGCAAAGGCAGGACGAAAGGAAAATTTTCAAAAATCGCTGATTTTTTGGTCGAACTTCGGAAGGGTAAAAAAATGGGAAATACAGGTCGTAGAATAGCCTAATTGGTATGGATGGAAAGCTAAACTATCCTAGACTTCTACTATGCAAACAAGCGCATGGAAAAACACTCATCAGACGAGTAATAACATTTTTCCAAAGTGTCAAAAACCGCGGTTTTTTGCGAAATAGAAATGGGGTACCAAGGGAAATTTTTCAAAAATGGCCAATTTTTTGGGAAAAATTCCAAAGGCTAAAAAAATAGGAAATAGAAGTCGTAAAATAGCCTAATTAGTATGGATCGAAAGCTAAACTATTGTAGATTTGAACTATGCAAAAAACCGCATGAAAAAAGACCTATTAGACGAGAAATAACACTTTTTCTAAAAGTATCAAAAAAGGCCATTTTTCGCAAAGTAGCAAAGGGAGGACCAAAGGAAAATTTTCAAAAATCGCTGATTTTTTGGTTGAACTTTGGAAGGCTAAAAAAATAGGAAATAAAAGTCGCACAATAGCCTAATTAGTATGGATCGAAATCTAAACTATTGTAGATTTGAACTATGCAAAAAACCGCATGAAAAAAGACCTATTAGACGAGAAATAACACTTTTTCTAAAAGTTCAGAAAACGGCCATTTTTCGCAAAGTAGCAAAGAGGGAACCTAAGGAAAATTTTCAAAAATCGCCGATTTTTTGGTCGAACTTCGGAAGGCTAAAAAAATAGGAAATACAAGTCGCACAATAGCCTAATTAGTATGGATGGAAAGCTTAACTATTTTAGATGTGAACTATGCAAAAAACCGCATGAAAAAAGACCTATAAGAAGAGAAGTAACACTTTTTCTAAAAGTATCGAAAATGGCTATTTTTCGCAAAGTAGCAAAGGGGGGACCAAAGGAAAATTTTCAAAAATCGCCGATTTTTTGGTCGAACTTCGGAAGGCCGAAAAAATAGGAAATACAAGTTTCACAATAGCCTATTTAGTATGGATCGAAAGCTAAACTATTGTAGATTTGAACTATGCAAAAAATTGCATGAAAAAAGACCTATTAGACGAGAAATAACACTTTTTCTAAAAGTATGGAAAAGGTTAATTTTTTGCAAAGTAGAAAAAGGGGGACCAAAGAAAAATTTTCAAAAATCGCCAATTTTTTGGTCGAACTTCGGAAGGCTAAAAAAATAGGAAATACAAGTCGCACAATAGCCTAATTAGTATGGATCGAAAGCTAAACTATTGTAGATTTGAACTATGCAAAAAACCGCATGAAAAAAGACCTATTAGAAGAGAAATAACAGTTTTTCTAAAAGTATCAAAAATGGCCATTTTTCGCAAAGTAGCAAAGGGGGGACCAAAGGAAAATTTTCAAAAATCGCCGATTTTTTGGTCGAACTTCGGAAGGCTAAAAAAATAGGAAATACAAGTCGTACAATAGCCTAATTAGTATGGATCGAAAGCGAAACTATTGTAGATTTGAACTATGCCAAAAATCGCATGAAAAAAGACCTATTAGAAGAGAAATAACACTTTTTCTAAAATTATCGAAAATGGCCATTTTTCGCAAAGTAGCAAAGGGGGGACCAAAGGAAAATTTTCAAAAATCGCCGATTTTTTGGTCGAACTTCGGAAGGCTAAAAAAATAGGAAATACAAGTCGTACAATAGCCTAATTAGTATGGATCGAAAGCTAAACTATTGTAGATTTGAACTATGCAAAAAACCGCATGAAAAAAGACCTATTAGACGAGAAATAACACTTTTTCTAAAAGTATCGAAAATGGCCATTTTTCGCAAAGTAGCAAAGGGGGGACCAAAGGAAAATTTTCAAAAATCGCCGATTTTTTGGTCGAACTTCGGAAGGCTAAAAAAATAGGAAATACAAGTCGTACAATAGCCTAATTAGTATGGATCGAAAGCTAAACTATTGTAGATTTGAACTATGCAAAAAACCGCATGAAAAAAGACCTATTAGACGAGAAATAACACTTTTTCTAAAAGTATCGAAAATGGCCATTTTTCGCAAAGTAGCAAAGGGGGGAACAAAGGAAAATTTTCAAAAATCGCCGATTTTTTGGTCAAACTTCGGAAGGCAAAAAAAATAGGAAATACAAGTCGTACAATAGCCTAACACTTTTTCTAAAAGTATCGAAAATGGCCATTTTTCGCAAAGTAGCAAAGGGAGGACCAAAGGAAAATTTTCAAAAATCGCCGATTTTTTGGTCGAACTTCGGAAGGCTAAAAAAATAGGAAATACAAGTCGTACAATAGCCTAATTAGTATGGATCGAAAGCTAAACTATTGTAGATTTGAACTATGCAAAAAACCGCATGAAAAAAGACCTATTAGACGAGAAATAACACTTTTTCTAAAAGTATCGAAAATGGCCATTTTTCGCAAAGTAGCAAAGGGGGGACCAAAGGAAAATTTTCAAAAATCGCCGATTTTTTGGTCGAACTTCGGAAGGCTAAAAAAATAGGAAATACAAGTCGTACAATAGCCTAATTAGTATGGATCGAAAGCTAAACTATTGTAGATTTGAACTATGCAAAAAACCGCATGAAAAAAGACCTATTAGACGAGAAATAACACTTTTTCTAAAAGTATCGAAAATGGCCATTTTTCGCAAAGTAGCAAAGGGGGGACCAAAGGAAAATTTTCAAAAATCGCCGATTTTTTGGTCGAACTTCGGAAGGCTAAAAAAATAGGAAATACAAGTCGTACAATAGCCTAATTAGTATGGATCGAAAGCTAAACTATTGTAGATTTGAACTATGCAAAAAACCGCATGAAAAAAGACCTATTAGACGAGAAATAACACTTTTTCTAAAAGTATCGAAAATGGCCATTTTTCGCAAAGTAGCAAAGGGGGGACCAAAGGAAAATTTTCAAAAATCGCCGATTTTTTGGTCGAACTTCGGAAGGCTAAAAAAATAGGAAATACAAGTCGTACAATAGCCTAATTAGTATGGATCGAAAGCTAAACTATTGTAGATTTGAACTATGCAAAAAACCGCATGAAAAAAGACCTATTAGACGAGAAATAACACTTTTTCTAAAAGTATCGAAAATGGCCATTTTTCGCAAAGTAGCAAAGGGGGGACCAAAGGAAAATTTTCAAAAATCGCCGATTTTTTGGTCGAACTTCGGAAGGCTAAAAAAATAGGAAATACAAGTCGTACAATAGCCTAATTAGTATGGATCGAAAGCTAAACTATTGTAGATTTGAACTATGCAAAAAACCGCATGAAAAAAGACCTATTAGACGAGAAATAACACTTTTTCTAAAAGTATCGAAAATGGCCATTTTTCGCAAAGTAGCAAAGGGGGGACCAAAGGAAAATTTTCAAAAATCGCCGATTTTTTGGTCGAACTTCGGAAGGCTAAAAAAATAGGAAATACAAGTCGTACAATAGCCTAATTAGTATGGATCGAAAGCTAAACTATTGTAGATTTGAACTATGCAAAAAACCGCATGAAAAAAGACCTATTAGACGAGAAATAACACTTTTTCTAAAAGTATCGAAAATGGCCATTTTTCGCAAAGTAGCAAAGGGGGGACCAAAGGAAAATTTTCAAAAATCGCCGATTTTTTGGTCGAACTTCGGAAGGCTAAAAAAATAGGAAATACAAGTCGTACAATAGCCTAATTAGTATGGATCGAAAGCTAAACTATTGTAGATTTGAACTATGCAAAAAACCGCATGAAAAAAGACCTATTAGACGAGAAATAACACTTTTTCTAAAAGTATCGAAAATGGCCATTTTTCGCAAAGTAGCAAAGGGGGACCAAAGGAAAATTTTCAAAAATCGCCGATTTTTTGGTCGAACTTCGGAAGGCTAAAAAAATAGGAAATACAAGTCGTACAATAGCCTAATTAGTATGGATCGAAAGCTAAACTATTGTAGATTTGAACTATGCAAAAAACCGCATGAAAAAAGACCTATTAGACGAGAAATAACACTTTTTCTAAAAGTATCGAAAATGGCCATTTTTCGCAAAGTAGCAAAGGGGGGACCAAAGGAAAATTTTCAAAAATCGCCGATTTTTTGGTCGAACTTCGGAAGGCTAAAAAAATAGGAAATACAAGTCGTACAATAGCCTAATTAGTATGGATCGAAAGCTAAACTATTGTAGATTTGAACTATGCAAAAAACCGCATGAAAAAAGACCTATTAGACGAGAAATAACACTTTTTCTAAAAGTATCGAAAATGGCCATTTTTCGCAAAGTAGCAAAGGGGGGACCAAAGGAAAATTTTCAAAAATCGCCGATTTTTTGGTCGAACTTCGGAAGGCTAAAAAAATAGGAAATACAAGTCGTACAATAGCCTAATTAGTATGGATCGAAAGCTAAACTATTGTAGATTTGAACTATGCAAAAAACCGCATGAAAAAAGACCTATTAGACGAGAAATAACACTTTTTCTAAAAGTATCGAAAATGGCCATTTTTCGCAAAGTAGCAAAGGGGGGACCAAAGGAAAATTTTCAAAAATCGCCGATTTTTTGGTCGAACTTCGGAAGGCTAAAAAAATAGGAAATACAAGTCGTACAATAGCCTAATTAGTATGGATCGAAAGCTAAACTATTGTAGATTTGAACTATGCAAAAAACCGCATGAAAAAAGACCTATTAGACGAGAAATAACACTTTTTCTAAAAGTATCGAAAATGGCCATTTTTCGCAAAGTAGCAAAGGGGGGACCAAAGGAAAATTTTCAAAAATCGCCGATTTTTTGGTCGAACTTCGGAAGGCTAAAAAAATAGGAAATACAAGTCGTACAATAGCCTAATTAGTATGGATCGAAAGCTAAACTATTGTAGATTTGAACTATGCAAAAAACCGCATGAAAAAAGACCTATTAGACGAGAAATAACACTTTTTCTAAAAGTATCGAAAATGGCCATTTTTCGCAAAGTAGCAAAGGGGGACCAAAGGAAAATTTTCAAAAATCGCCGATTTTTTGGTCGAACTTCGGAAGGCTAAAAAAATAGGAAATACAAGTCGTACAATAGCCTAATTAGTATGGATCGAAAGCTAAACTATTGTAGATTTGAACTATGCAAAAAACCGCATGAAAAAAGACCTATTAGACGAGAAATAACACTTTTTCTAAAAGTATCGAAAATGGCCATTTTTCGCAAAGTAGCAAAGGGGGGACCAAAGGAAAATTTTCAAAAATCGCCGATTTTTTGGTCGAACTTCGGAAGGCTAAAAAAATAGGAAATACAAGTCGTACAATAGCCTAATTAGTATGGATCGAAAGCTAAACTATTGTAGATTTGAACTATGCAAAAAACCGCATGAAAAAAGACCTATTAGACGAGAAATAACACTTTTTCTAAAAGTATCGAAAATGGCCATTTTTCGCAAAGTAGCAAAGGGGGGACCAAAGGAAAATTTTCAAAAATCGCCGATTTTTTGGTCGAACTTCGGAAGGCTAAAAAAATAGGAAATACAAGTCGTACAATAGCCTAATTAGTATGGATCGAAAGCTAAACTATTGTAGATTTGAACTATGCAAAAAACCGCATGAAAAAAGACCTATTAGACGAGAAATAACACTTTTTCTAAAAGTATCGAAAATGGCCATTTTTCGCAAAGTAGCAAAGGGGGGACCAAAGGAAAATTTTCAAAAATCGCCGATTTTTTGGTCGAACTTCGGAAGGCTAAAAAAATAGGAAATACAAGTCGTACAATAGCCTAATTAGTATGGATCGAAAGCTAAACTATTGTAGATTTGAACTATGCAAAAAACCGCATGAAAAAAGACCTATTAGACGAGAAATAACACTTTTTCTAAAAGTATCGAAAATGGCCATTTTTCGCAAAGTAGCAAAGGGGGGACCAAAGGAAAATTTTCAAAAATCGCCGATTTTTTGGTCGAACTTCGGAAGGCTAAAAAAATAGGAAATACAAGTCGTACAATAGCCTAATTAGTATGGATCGAAAGCTAAACTATTGTAGATTTGAACTATGCAAAAAACCGCATGAAAAAAGACCTATTAGACGAGAAATAACACTTTTTCTAAAAGTATCGAAAATGGCCATTTTTCGCAAAGTAGCAAAGGGGGGACCAAAGGAAAATTTTCAAAAATCGCCGATTTTTTGGTCGAACTTCGGAAGGCTAAAAAAATAGGAAATACAAGTCGTACAATAGCCTAATTAGTATGGATCGAAAGCTAAACTATTGTAGATTTGAACTATGCAAAAAACCGCATGAAAAAAGACCTATTAGACGAGAAATAACACTTTTTCTAAAAGTATCGAAAATGGCCATTTTTCGCAAAGTAGCAAAGGGGGGACCAAAGGAAAATTTTCAAAAATCGCCGATTTTTTGGTCGAACTTCGGAAGGCTAAAAAAATAGGAAATACAAGTCGTACAATAGCCTAATTAGTATGGATCGAAAGCTAAACTATTGTAGATTTGAACTATGCAAAAAACCGCATGAAAAAAGACCTATTAGACGAGAAATAACACTTTTTCTAAAAGTATCGAAAATGGCCATTTTTCGCAAAGTAGCAAAGGGGGGACCAAAGGAAAATTTTCAAAAATCGCCGATTTTTTGGTCGAACTTCGGAAGGCTAAAAAAATAGGAAATACAAGTCGTACAATAGCCTAATTAGTATGGATCGAAAGCTAAACTATTGTAGATTTGAACTATGCAAAAAACCGCATGAAAAAAGACCTATTAGACGAGAAATAACACTTTTTCTAAAAGTATCGAAAATGGCCATTTTTCGCAAAGTAGCAAAGGGGGGACCAAAGGAAAATTTTCAAAAATCGCCGATTTTTTGGTCGAACTTCGGAAGGCTAAAAAAATAGGAAATACAAGTCGTACAATAGCCTAATTAGTATGGATCGAAAGCTAAACTATTGTAGATTTGAACTATGCAAAAAACCGCATGAAAAAAGACCTATTAGACGAGAAATAACACTTTTTCTAAAAGTATCGAAAATGGCCATTTTTCGCAAAGTAGCAAAGGGGGGACCAAAGGAAAATTTTCAAAAATCGCCGATTTTTTGGTCGAACTTCGGAAGGCTAAAAAAATAGGAAATACAAGTCGTACAATAGCCTAATTAGTATGGATCGAAAGCTAAACTATTGTAGATTTGAACTATGCAAAAAACCGCATGAAAAAAGACCTATTAGACGAGAAATAACACTTTTTCTAAAAGTATCGAAAATGGCCATTTTTCGCAAAGTAGCAAAGGGGGGACCAAAGGAAAATTTTCAAAAATCGCCGATTTTTTGGTCGAACTTCGGAAGGCTAAAAAAATAGGAAATACAAGTCGTACAATAGCCTAATTAGTATGGATCGAAAGCTAAACTATTGTAGATTTGAACTATGCAAAAAACCGCATGAAAAAAGACCTATTAGACGAGAAATAACACTTTTTCTAAAAGTATCGAAAATGGCCATTTTTCGCAAAGTAGCAAAGGGGGGACCAAAGGAAAATTTTCAAAAATCGCCGATTTTTTGGTCGAACTTCGGAAGGCTAAAAAAATAGGAAATACAAGTCGTACAATAGCCTAATTAGTATGGATCGAAAGCTAAACTATTGTAGATTTGAACTATGCAAAAAACCGCATGAAAAAAGACCTATTAGACGAGAAATAACACTTTTTCTAAAAGTATCGAAAATGGCCATTTTTCGCAAAGTAGCAAAGGGGGGACCAAAGGAAAATTTTCAAAAATCGCCGATTTTTTGGTCGAACTTCGGAAGGCTAAAAAAATAGGAAATACAAGTCGTACAATAGCCTAATTAGTATGGATCGAAAGCTAAACTATTGTAGATTTGAACTATGCAAAAAACCGCATGAAAAAAGACCTATTAGACGAGAAATAACACTTTTTCTAAAAGTATCGAAAATGGCCATTTTTCGCAAAGTAGCAAAGGGGGACCAAAGGAAAATTTTCAAAAATCGCCGATTTTTTGGTCGAACTTCGGAAGGCTAAAAAAATAGGAAATACAAGTCGTACAATAGCCTAATTAGTATGGATCGAAAGCTAAACTATTGTAGATTTGAACTATGCAAAAAACCGCATGAAAAAAGACCTATTAGACGAGAAATAACACTTTTTCTAAAAGTATCGAAAATGGCCATTTTTCGCAAAGTAGCAAAGGGGGGACCAAAGGAAAATTTTCAAAAATCGCCGATTTTTTGGTCGAACTTCGGAAGGCTAAAAAAATAGGAAATACAAGTCGTACAATAGCCTAATTAGTATGGATCGAAAGCTAAACTATTGTAGATTTGAACTATGCAAAAAACCGCATGAAAAAAGACCTATTAGACGAGAAATAACACTTTTTCTAAAAGTATCGAAAATGGCCATTTTTCGCAAAGTAGCAAAGGGGGGACCAAAGGAAAATTTTCAAAAATCGCCGATTTTTTGGTCGAACTTCGGAAGGCTAAAAAAATAGGAAATACAAGTCGTACAATAGCCTAATTAGTATGGATCGAAAGCTAAACTATTGTAGATTTGAACTATGCAAAAAACCGCATGAAAAAAGACCTATTAGACGAGAAATAACACTTTTTCTAAAAGTATCGAAAATGGCCATTTTTCGCAAAGTAGCAAAGGGGGGACCAAAGGAAAATTTTCAAAAATCGCCGATTTTTTGGTCGAACTTCGGAAGGCTAAAAAAATAGGAAATACAAGTCGTACAATAGCCTAATTAGTATGGATCGAAAGCTAAACTATTGTAGATTTGAACTATGCAAAAAACCGCATGAAAAAAGACCTATTAGACGAGAAATAACACTTTTTCTAAAAGTATCGAAAATGGCCATTTTTCGCAAAGTAGCAAAGGGGGGACCAAAGGAAAATTTTCAAAAATCGCCGATTTTTTGGTCGAACTTCGGAAGGCTAAAAAAATAGGAAATACAAGTCGTACAATAGCCTAATTAGTATGGATCGAAAGCTAAACTATTGTAGATTTGAACTATGCAAAAAACCGCATGAAAAAAGACCTATTAGACGAGAAATAACACTTTTTCTAAAAGTATCGAAAATGGCCATTTTTCGCAAAGTAGCAAAGGGGGGACCAAAGGAAAATTTTCAAAAATCGCCGATTTTTTGGTCGAACTTCGGAAGGCTAAAAAAATAGGAAATACAAGTCGTACAATAGCCTAATTAGTATGGATCGAAAGCTAAACTATTGTAGATTTGAACTATGCAAAAAACCGCATGAAAAAAGACCTATTAGACGAGAAATAACACTTTTTCTAAAAGTATCGAAAATGGCCATTTTTCGCAAAGTAGCAAAGGGGGGACCAAAGGAAAATTTTCAAAAATCGCCGATTTTTTGGTCGAACTTCGGAAGGCTAAAAAAATAGGAAATACAAGTCGTACAATAGCCTAATTAGTATGGATCGAAAGCTAAACTATTGTAGATTTGAACTATGCAAAAAACCGCATGAAAAAAGACCTATTAGACGAGAAATAACACTTTTTCTAAAAGTATCGAAAATGGCCATTTTTCGCAAAGTAGCAAAGGGGGGACCAAAGGAAAATTTTCAAAAATCGCCGATTTTTTGGTCGAACTTCGGAAGGCTAAAAAAATAGGAAATACAAGTCGTACAATAGCCTAATTAGTATGGATCGAAAGCTAAACTATTGTAGATTTGAACTATGCAAAAAACCGCATGAAAAAAGACCTATTAGACGAGAAATAACACTTTTTCTAAAAGTATCGAAAATGGCCATTTTTCGCAAAGTAGCAAAGGGGGGACCAAAGGAAAATTTTCAAAAATCGCCGATTTTTTGGTCGAACTTCGGAAGGCTAAAAAAATAGGAAATACAAGTCGTACAATAGCCTAATTAGTATGGATCGAAAGCTAAACTATTGTAGATTTGAACTATGCAAAAAACCGCATGAAAAAAGACCTATTAGACGAGAAATAACACTTTTTCTAAAAGTATCGAAAATGGCCATTTTTCGCAAAGTAGCAAAGGGGGGACCAAAGGAAAATTTTCAAAAATCGCCGATTTTTTGGTCGAACTTCGGAAGGCTAAAAAAATAGGAAATACAAGTCGTACAATAGCCTAATTAGTATGGATCGAAAGCTAAACTATTGTAGATTTGAACTATGCAAAAAACCGCATGAAAAAAGACCTATTAGACGAGAAATAACACTTTTTCTAAAAGTATCGAAAATGGCCATTTTTCGCAAAGTAGCAAAGGGGGGACCAAAGGAAAATTTTCAAAAATCGCCGATTTTTTGGTCGAACTTCGGAAGGCTAAAAAAATAGGAAATACAAGTCGTACAATAGCCTAATTAGTATGGATCGAAAGCTAAACTATTGTAGATTTGAACTATGCAAAAAACCGCATGAAAAAAGACCTATTAGACGAGAAATAACACTTTTTCTAAAAGTATCGAAAATGGCCATTTTTCGCAAAGTAGCAAAGGGGGGACCAAAGGAAAATTTTCAAAAATCGCCGATTTTTTGGTCGAACTTCGGAAGGCTAAAAAAATAGGAAATACAAGTCGTACAATAGCCTAATTAGTATGGATCGAAAGCTAAACTATTGTAGATTTGAACTATGCAAAAAACCGCATGAAAAAAGACCTATTAGACGAGAAATAACACTTTTTCTAAAAGTATCGAAAATGGCCATTTTTCGCAAAGTAGCAAAGGGGGGACCAAAGGAAAATTTTCAAAAATCGCCGATTTTTTGGTCGAACTTCGGAAGGCTAAAAAAATAGGAAATACAAGTCGTACAATAGCCTAATTAGTATGGATCGAAAGCTAAACTATTGTAGATTTGAACTATGCAAAAAACCGCATGAAAAAAGACCTATTAGACGAGAAATAACACTTTTTCTAAAAGTATCGAAAATGGCCATTTTTCGCAAAGTAGCAAAGGGGGGACCAAAGGAAAATTTTCAAAAATCGCCGATTTTTTGGTCGAACTTCGGAAGGCTAAAAAAATAGGAAATACAAGTCGTACAATAGCCTAATTAGTATGGATCGAAAGCTAAACTATTGTAGATTTGAACTATGCAAAAAACCGCATGAAAAAAGACCTATTAGACGAGAAATAACACTTTTTCTAAAAGTATCGAAAATGGCCATTTTTCGCAAAGTAGCAAAGGGGGGACCAAAGGAAAATTTTCAAAAATCGCCGATTTTTTGGTCGAACTTCGGAAGGCTAAAAAAATAGGAAATACAAGTCGTACAATAGCCTAATTAGTATGGATCGAAAGCTAAACTATTGTAGATTTGAACTATGCAAAAAACCGCATGAAAAAAGACCTATTAGACGAGAAATAACACTTTTTCTAAAAGTATCGAAAATGGCCATTTTTCGCAAAGTAGCAAAGGGGGGACCAAAGGAAAATTTTCAAAAATCGCCGATTTTTTGGTCGAACTTCGGAAGGCTAAAAAAATAGGAAATACAAGTCGTACAATAGCCTAATTAGTATGGATCGAAAGCTAAACTATTGTAGATTTGAACTATGCAAAAAACCGCATGAAAAAAGACCTATTAGACGAGAAATAACACTTTTTCTAAAAGTATCGAAAATGGCCATTTTTCGCAAAGTAGCAAAGGGGGGACCAAAGGAAAATTTTCAAAAATCGCCGATTTTTTGGTCGAACTTCGGAAGGCTAAAAAAATAGGAAATACAAGTCGTACAATAGCCTAATTAGTATGGATCGAAAGCTAAACTATTGTAGATTTGAACTATGCAAAAAACCGCATGAAAAAAGACCTATTAGACGAGAAATAACACTTTTTCTAAAAGTATCGAAAATGGCCATTTTTCGCAAAGTAGCAAAGGGGGGACCAAAGGAAAATTTTCAAAAATCGCCGATTTTTTGGTCGAACTTCGGAAGGCTAAAAAAATAGGAAATACAAGTCGTACAATAGCCTAATTAGTATGGATCGAAAGCTAAACTATTGTAGATTTGAACTATGCAAAAAACCGCATGAAAAAAGACCTATTAGACGAGAAATAACACTTTTTCTAAAAGTATCGAAAATGGCCATTTTTCGCAAAGTAGCAAAGGGGGGACCAAAGGAAAATTTTCAAAAATCGCCGATTTTTTGGTCGAACTTCGGAAGGCTAAAAAAATAGGAAATACAAGTCGTACAATAGCCTAATTAGTATGGATCGAAAGCTAAACTATTGTAGATTTGAACTATGCAAAAAACCGCATGAAAAAAGACCTATTAGACGAGAAATAACACTTTTTCTAAAAGTATCGAAAATGGCCATTTTTCGCAAAGTAGCAAAGGGGGGACCAAAGGAAAATTTTCAAAAATCGCCGATTTTTTGGTCGAACTTCGGAAGGCTAAAAAAATAGGAAATACAAGTCGTACAATAGCCTAATTAGTATGGATCGAAAGCTAAACTATTGTAGATTTGAACTATGCAAAAAACCGCATGAAAAAAGACCTATTAGACGAGAAATAACACTTTTTCTAAAAGTATCGAAAATGGCCATTTTTCGCAAAGTAGCAAAGGGGGGACCAAAGGAAAATTTTCAAAAATCGCCGATTTTTTGGTCGAACTTCGGAAGGCTAAAAAAATAGGAAATACAAGTCGTACAATAGCCTAATTAGTATGGATCGAAAGCTAAACTATTGTAGATTTGAACTATGCAAAAAACCGCATGAAAAAAGACCTATTAGACGAGAAATAACACTTTTTCTAAAAGTATCGAAAATGGCCATTTTTCGCAAAGTAGCAAAGGGGGGACCAAAGGAAAATTTTCAAAAATCGCCGATTTTTTGGTCGAACTTCGGAAGGCTAAAAAAATAGGAAATACAAGTCGTACAATAGCCTAATTAGTATGGATCGAAAGCTAAACTATTGTAGATTTGAACTATGCAAAAAACCGCATGAAAAAAGACCTATTAGACGAGAAATAACACTTTTTCTAAAAGTATCGAAAATGGCCATTTTTCGCAAAGTAGCAAAGGGGGGACCAAAGGAAAATTTTCAAAAATCGCCGATTTTTTGGTCGAACTTCGGAAGGCTAAAAAAATAGGAAATACAAGTCGTACAATAGCCTAATTAGTATGGATCGAAAGCTAAACTATTGTAGATTTGAACTATGCAAAAAACCGCATGAAAAAAGACCTATTAGACGAGAAATAACACTTTTTCTAAAAGTATCGAAAATGGCCATTTTTCGCAAAGTAGCAAAGGGGGGACCAAAGGAAAATTTTCAAAAATCGCCGATTTTTTGGTCGAACTTCGGAAGGCTAAAAAAATAGGAAATACAAGTCGTACAATAGCCTAATTAGTATGGATCGAAAGCTAAACTATTGTAGATTTGAACTATGCAAAAAACCGCATGAAAAAAGACCTATTAGACGAGAAATAACACTTTTTCTAAAAGTATCGAAAATGGCCATTTTTCGCAAAGTAGCAAAGGGGGGACCAAAGGAAAATTTTCAAAAATCGCCGATTTTTTGGTCGAACTTCGGAAGGCTAAAAAAATAGGAAATACAAGTCGTACAATAGCCTAATTAGTATGGATCGAAAGCTAAACTATTGTAGATTTGAACTATGCAAAAAACCGCATGAAAAAAGACCTATTAGACGAGAAATAACACTTTTTCTAAAAGTATCGAAAATGGCCATTTTTCGCAAAGTAGCAAAGGGGGGACCAAAGGAAAATTTTCAAAAATCGCCGATTTTTTGGTCGAACTTCGGAAGGCTAAAAAAATAGGAAATACAAGTCGTACAATAGCCTAATTAGTATGGATCGAAAGCTAAACTATTGTAGATTTGAACTATGCAAAAAACCGCATGAAAAAAGACCTATTAGACGAGAAATAACACTTTTTCTAAAAGTATCGAAAATGGCCATTTTTCGCAAAGTAGCAAAGGGGGGACCAAAGGAAAATTTTCAAAAATCGCCGATTTTTTGGTCGAACTTCGGAAGGCTAAAAAAATAGGAAATACAAGTCGTACAATAGCCTAATTAGTATGGATCGAAAGCTAAACTATTGTAGATTTGAACTATGCAAAAAACCGCATGAAAAAAGACCTATTAGACGAGAAATAACACTTTTTCTAAAAGTATCGAAAATGGCCATTTTTCGCAAAGTAGCAAAGGGGGGACCAAAGGAAAATTTTCAAAAATCGCCGATTTTTTGGTCGAACTTCGGAAGGCTAAAAAAATAGGAAATACAAGTCGTACAATAGCCTAATTAGTATGGATCGAAAGCTAAACTATTGTAGATTTGAACTATGCAAAAAACCGCATGAAAAAAGACCTATTAGACGAGAAATAACACTTTTTCTAAAAGTATCGAAAATGGCCATTTTTCGCAAAGTAGCAAAGGGGGGACCAAAGGAAAATTTTCAAAAATCGCCGATTTTTTGGTCGAACTTCGGAAGGCTAAAAAAATAGGAAATACAAGTCGTACAATAGCCTAATTAGTATGGATCGAAAGCTAAACTATTGTAGATTTGAACTATGCAAAAAACCGCATGAAAAAAGACCTATTAGACGAGAAATAACACTTTTTCTAAAAGTATCGAAAATGGCCATTTTTCGCAAAGTAGCAAAGGGGGGACCAAAGGAAAATTTTCAAAAATCGCCGATTTTTTGGTCGAACTTCGGAAGGCTAAAAAAATAGGAAATACAAGTCGTACAATAGCCTAATTAGTATGGATCGAAAGCTAAACTATTGTAGATTTGAACTATGCAAAAAACCGCATGAAAAAAGACCTATTAGACGAGAAATAACACTTTTTCTAAAAGTATCGAAAATGGCCATTTTTCGCAAAGTAGCAAAGGGGGGACCAAAGGAAAATTTTCAAAAATCGCCGATTTTTTGGTCGAACTTCGGAAGGCTAAAAAAATAGGAAATACAAGTCGTACAATAGCCTAATTAGTATGGATCGAAAGCTAAACTATTGTAGATTTGAACTATGCAAAAAACCGCATGAAAAAAGACCTATTAGACGAGAAATAACACTTTTTCTAAAAGTATCGAAAATGGCCATTTTTCGCAAAGTAGCAAAGGGGGGACCAAAGGAAAATTTTCAAAAATCGCCGATTTTTTGGTCGAACTTCGGAAGGCTAAAAAAATAGGAAATACAAGTCGTACAATAGCCTAATTAGTATGGATCGAAAGCTAAACTATTGTAGATTTGAACTATGCAAAAAACCGCATGAAAAAAGACCTATTAGACGAGAAATAACACTTTTTCTAAAAGTATCGAAAATGGCCATTTTTCGCAAAGTAGCAAAGGGGGGACCAAAGGAAAATTTTCAAAAATCGCCGATTTTTTGGTCGAACTTCGGAAGGCTAAAAAAATAGGAAATACAAGTCGTACAATAGCCTAATTAGTATGGATCGAAAGCTAAACTATTGTAGATTTGAACTATGCAAAAAACCGCATGAAAAAAGACCTATTAGACGAGAAATAACACTTTTTCTAAAAGTATCGAAAATGGCCATTTTTCGCAAAGTAGCAAAGGGGGGACCAAAGGAAAATTTTCAAAAATCGCCGATTTTTTGGTCGAACTTCGGAAGGCTAAAAAAATAGGAAATACAAGTCGTACAATAGCCTAATTAGTATGGATCGAAAGCTAAACTATTGTAGATTTGAACTATGCAAAAAACCGCATGAAAAAAGACCTATTAGACGAGAAATAACACTTTTTCTAAAAGTATCGAAAATGGCCATTTTTCGCAAAGTAGCAAAGGGGGGACCAAAGGAAAATTTTCAAAAATCGCCGATTTTTTGGTCGAACTTCGGAAGGCTAAAAAAATAGGAAATACAAGTCGTACAATAGCCTAATTAGTATGGATCGAAAGCTAAACTATTGTAGATTTGAACTATGCAAAAAACCGCATGAAAAAAGACCTATTAGACGAGAAATAACACTTTTTCTAAAAGTATCGAAAATGGCCATTTTTCGCAAAGTAGCAAAGGGGGGACCAAAGGAAAATTTTCAAAAATCGCCGATTTTTTGGTCGAACTTCGGAAGGCTAAAAAAATAGGAAATACAAGTCGTACAATAGCCTAATTAGTATGGATCGAAAGCTAAACTATTGTAGATTTGAACTATGCAAAAAACCGCATGAAAAAAGACCTATTAGACGAGAAATAACACTTTTTCTAAAAGTATCGAAAATGGCCATTTTTCGCAAAGTAGCAAAGGGGGGACCAAAGGAAAATTTTCAAAAATCGCCGATTTTTTGGTCGAACTTCGGAAGGCTAAAAAAATAGGAAATACAAGTCGTACAATAGCCTAATTAGTATGGATCGAAAGCTAAACTATTGTAGATTTGAACTATGCAAAAAACCGCATGAAAAAAGACCTATTAGACGAGAAATAACACTTTTTCTAAAAGTATCGAAAATGGCCATTTTTCGCAAAGTAGCAAAGGGGGGACCAAAGGAAAATTTTCAAAAATCGCCGATTTTTTGGTCGAACTTCGGAAGGCTAAAAAAATAGGAAATACAAGTCGTACAATAGCCTAATTAGTATGGATCGAAAGCTAAACTATTGTAGATTTGAACTATGCAAAAAACCGCATGAAAAAAGACCTATTAGACGAGAAATAACACTTTTTCTAAAAGTATCGAAAATGGCCATTTTTCGCAAAGTAGCAAAGGGGGGACCAAAGGAAAATTTTCAAAAATCGCCGATTTTTTGGTCGAACTTCGGAAGGCTAAAAAAATAGGAAATACAAGTCGTACAATAGCCTAATTAGTATGGATCGAAAGCTAAACTATTGTAGATTTGAACTATGCAAAAAACCGCATGAAAAAAGACCTATTAGACGAGAAATAACACTTTTTCTAAAAGTATCGAAAATGGCCATTTTTCGCAAAGTAGCAAAGGGGGGACCAAAGGAAAATTTTCAAAAATCGCCGATTTTTTGGTCGAACTTCGGAAGGCTAAAAAAATAGGAAATACAAGTCGTACAATAGCCTAATTAGTATGGATCGAAAGCTAAACTATTGTAGATTTGAACTATGCAAAAAACCGCATGAAAAAAGACCTATTAGACGAGAAATAACACTTTTTCTAAAAGTATCGAAAATGGCCATTTTTCGCAAAGTAGCAAAGGGGGGACCAAAGGAAAATTTTCAAAAATCGCCGATTTTTTGGTCGAACTTCGGAAGGCTAAAAAAATAGGAAATACAAGTCGTACAATAGCCTAATTAGTATGGATCGAAAGCTAAACTATTGTAGATTTGAACTATGCAAAAAACCGCATGAAAAAAGACCTATTAGACGAGAAATAACACTTTTTCTAAAAGTATCGAAAATGGCCATTTTTCGCAAAGTAGCAAAGGGGGGACCAAAGGAAAATTTTCAAAAATCGCCGATTTTTTGGTCGAACTTCGGAAGGCTAAAAAAATAGGAAATACAAGTCGTACAATAGCCTAATTAGTATGGATCGAAAGCTAAACTATTGTAGATTTGAACTATGCAAAAAACCGCATGAAAAAAGACCTATTAGACGAGAAATAACACTTTTTCTAAAAGTATCGAAAATGGCCATTTTTCGCAAAGTAGCAAAGGGGGGACCAAAGGAAAATTTTCAAAAATCGCCGATTTTTTGGTCGAACTTCGGAAGGCTAAAAAAATAGGAAATACAAGTCGTACAATAGCCTAATTAGTATGGATCGAAAGCTAAACTATTGTAGATTTGAACTATGCAAAAAACCGCATGAAAAAAGACCTATTAGACGAGAAATAACACTTTTTCTAAAAGTATCGAAAATGGCCATTTTTCGCAAAGTAGCAAAGGGGGGACCAAAGGAAAATTTTCAAAAATCGCCGATTTTTTGGTCGAACTTCGGAAGGCTAAAAAAATAGGAAATACAAGTCGTACAATAGCCTAATTAGTATGGATCGAAAGCTAAACTATTGTAGATTTGAACTATGCAAAAAACCGCATGAAAAAAGACCTATTAGACGAGAAATAACACTTTTTCTAAAAGTATCGAAAATGGCCATTTTTCGCAAAGTAGCAAAGGGGGGACCAAAGGAAAATTTTCAAAAATCGCCGATTTTTTGGTCGAACTTCGGAAGGCTAAAAAAATAGGAAATACAAGTCGTACAATAGCCTAATTAGTATGGATCGAAAGCTAAACTATTGTAGATTTGAACTATGCAAAAAACCGCATGAAAAAAGACCTATTAGACGAGAAATAACACTTTTTCTAAAAGTATCGAAAATGGCCATTTTTCGCAAAGTAGCAAAGGGGGGACCAAAGGAAAATTTTCAAAAATCGCCGATTTTTTGGTCGAACTTCGGAAGGCTAAAAAAATAGGAAATACAAGTCGTACAATAGCCTAATTAGTATGGATCGAAAGCTAAACTATTGTAGATTTGAACTATGCAAAAAACCGCATGAAAAAAGACCTATTAGACGAGAAATAACACTTTTTCTAAAAGTATCGAAAATGGCCATTTTTCGCAAAGTAGCAAAGGGGGGACCAAAGGAAAATTTTCAAAAATCGCCGATTTTTTGGTCGAACTTCGGAAGGCTAAAAAAATAGGAAATACAAGTCGTACAATAGCCTAATTAGTATGGATCGAAAGCTAAACTATTGTAGATTTGAACTATGCAAAAAACCGCATGAAAAAAGACCTATTAGACGAGAAATAACACTTTTTCTAAAAGTATCGAAAATGGCCATTTTTCGCAAAGTAGCAAAGGGGGGACCAAAGGAAAATTTTCAAAAATCGCCGATTTTTTGGTCGAACTTCGGAAGGCTAAAAAAATAGGAAATACAAGTCGTACAATAGCCTAATTAGTATGGATCGAAAGCTAAACTATTGTAGATTTGAACTATGCAAAAAACCGCATGAAAAAAGACCTATTAGACGAGAAATAACACTTTTTCTAAAAGTATCGAAAATGGCCATTTTTCGCAAAGTAGCAAAGGGGGGACCAAAGGAAAATTTTCAAAAATCGCCGATTTTTTGGTCGAACTTCGGAAGGCTAAAAAAATAGGAAATACAAGTCGTACAATAGCCTAATTAGTATGGATCGAAAGCTAAACTATTGTAGATTTGAACTATGCAAAAAACCGCATGAAAAAAGACCTATTAGACGAGAAATAACACTTTTTCTAAAAGTATCGAAAATGGCCATTTTTCGCAAAGTAGCAAAGGGGGGACCAAAGGAAAATTTTCAAAAATCGCCGATTTTTTGGTCGAACTTCGGAAGGCTAAAAAAATAGGAAATACAAGTCGTACAATAGCCTAATTAGTATGGATCGAAAGCTAAACTATTGTAGATTTGAACTATGCAAAAAACCGCATGAAAAAAGACCTATTAGACGAGAAATAACACTTTTTCTAAAAGTATCGAAAATGGCCATTTTTCGCAAAGTAGCAAAGGGGGGACCAAAGGAAAATTTTCAAAAATCGCCGATTTTTTGGTCGAACTTCGGAAGGCTAAAAAAATAGGAAATACAAGTCGTACAATAGCCTAATTAGTATGGATCGAAAGCTAAACTATTGTAGATTTGAACTATGCAAAAAACCGCATGAAAAAAGACCTATTAGACGAGAAATAACACTTTTTCTAAAAGTATCGAAAATGGCCATTTTTCGCAAAGTAGCAAAGGGGGGACCAAAGGAAAATTTTCAAAAATCGCCGATTTTTTGGTCGAACTTCGGAAGGCTAAAAAAATAGGAAATACAAGTCGTACAATAGCCTAATTAGTATGGATCGAAAGCTAAACTATTGTAGATTTGAACTATGCAAAAAACCGCATGAAAAAAGACCTATTAGACGAGAAATAACACTTTTTCTAAAAGTATCGAAAATGGCCATTTTTCGCAAAGTAGCAAAGGGGGGACCAAAGGAAAATTTTCAAAAATCGCCGATTTTTTGGTCGAACTTCGGAAGGCTAAAAAAATAGGAAATACAAGTCGTACAATAGCCTAATTAGTATGGATCGAAAGCTAAACTATTGTAGATTTGAACTATGCAAAAAACCGCATGAAAAAAGACCTATTAGACGAGAAATAACACTTTTTCTAAAAGTATCGAAAATGGCCATTTTTCGCAAAGTAGCAAAGGGGGGACCAAAGGAAAATTTTCAAAAATCGCCGATTTTTTGGTCGAACTTCGGAAGGCTAAAAAAATAGGAAATACAAGTCGTACAATAGCCTAATTAGTATGGATCGAAAGCTAAACTATTGTAGATTTGAACTATGCAAAAAACCGCATGAAAAAAGACCTATTAGACGAGAAATAACACTTTTTCTAAAAGTATCGAAAATGGCCATTTTTCGCAAAGTAGCAAAGGGGGGACCAAAGGAAAATTTTCAAAAATCGCCGATTTTTTGGTCGAACTTCGGAAGGCTAAAAAAATAGGAAATACAAGTCGTACAATAGCCTAATTAGTATGGATCGAAAGCTAAACTATTGTAGATTTGAACTATGCAAAAAACCGCATGAAAAAAGACCTATTAGACGAGAAATAACACTTTTTCTAAAAGTATCGAAAATGGCCATTTTTCGCAAAGTAGCAAAGGGGGGACCAAAGGAAAATTTTCAAAAATCGCCGATTTTTTGGTCGAACTTCGGAAGGCTAAAAAAATAGGAAATACAAGTCGTACAATAGCCTAATTAGTATGGATCGAAAGCTAAACTATTGTAGATTTGAACTATGCAAAAAACCGCATGAAAAAAGACCTATTAGACGAGAAATAACACTTTTTCTAAAAGTATCGAAAATGGCCATTTTTCGCAAAGTAGCAAAGGGGGGACCAAAGGAAAATTTTCAAAAATCGCCGATTTTTTGGTCGAACTTCGGAAGGCTAAAAAAATAGGAAATACAAGTCGTACAATAGCCTAATTAGTATGGATCGAAAGCTAAACTATTGTAGATTTGAACTATGCAAAAAACCGCATGAAAAAAGACCTATTAGACGAGAAATAACACTTTTTCTAAAAGTATCGAAAATGGCCATTTTTCGCAAAGTAGCAAAGGGGGGACCAAAGGAAAATTTTCAAAAATCGCCGATTTTTTGGTCGAACTTCGGAAGGCTAAAAAAATAGGAAATACAAGTCGTACAATAGCCTAATTAGTATGGATCGAAAGCTAAACTATTGTAGATTTGAACTATGCAAAAAACCGCATGAAAAAAGACCTATTAGACGAGAAATAACACTTTTTCTAAAAGTATCGAAAATGGCCATTTTTCGCAAAGTAGCAAAGGGGGGACCAAAGGAAAATTTTCAAAAATCGCCGATTTTTTGGTCGAACTTCGGAAGGCTAAAAAAATAGGAAATACAAGTCGTACAATAGCCTAATTAGTATGGATCGAAAGCTAAACTATTGTAGATTTGAACTATGCAAAAAACCGCATGAAAAAAGACCTATTAGACGAGAAATAACACTTTTTCTAAAAGTATCGAAAATGGCCATTTTTCGCAAAGTAGCAAAGGGGGGACCAAAGGAAAATTTTCAAAAATCGCCGATTTTTTGGTCGAACTTCGGAAGGCTAAAAAAATAGGAAATACAAGTCGTACAATAGCCTAATTAGTATGGATCGAAAGCTAAACTATTGTAGATTTGAACTATGCAAAAAACCGCATGAAAAAAGACCTATTAGACGAGAAATAACACTTTTTCTAAAAGTATCGAAAATGGCCATTTTTCGCAAAGTAGCAAAGGGGGGACCAAAGGAAAATTTTCAAAAATCGCCGATTTTTTGGTCGAACTTCGGAAGGCTAAAAAAATAGGAAATACAAGTCGTACAATAGCCTAATTAGTATGGATCGAAAGCTAAACTATTGTAGATTTGAACTATGCAAAAAACCGCATGAAAAAAGACCTATTAGACGAGAAATAACACTTTTTCTAAAAGTATCGAAAATGGCCATTTTTCGCAAAGTAGCAAAGGGGGGACCAAAGGAAAATTTTCAAAAATCGCCGATTTTTTGGTCGAACTTCGGAAGGCTAAAAAAATAGGAAATACAAGTCGTACAATAGCCTAATTAGTATGGATCGAAAGCTAAACTATTGTAGATTTGAACTATGCAAAAAACCGCATGAAAAAAGACCTATTAGACGAGAAATAACACTTTTTCTAAAAGTATCGAAAATGGCCATTTTTCGCAAAGTAGCAAAGGGGGGACCAAAGGAAAATTTTCAAAAATCGCCGATTTTTTGGTCGAACTTCGGAAGGCTAAAAAAATAGGAAATACAAGTCGTACAATAGCCTAATTAGTATGGATCGAAAGCTAAACTATTGTAGATTTGAACTATGCAAAAAACCGCATGAAAAAAGACCTATTAGACGAGAAATAACACTTTTTCTAAAAGTATCGAAAATGGCCATTTTTCGCAAAGTAGCAAAGGGGGGACCAAAGGAAAATTTTCAAAAATCGCCGATTTTTTGGTCGAACTTCGGAAGGCTAAAAAAATAGGAAATACAAGTCGTACAATAGCCTAATTAGTATGGATCGAAAGCTAAACTATTGTAGATTTGAACTATGCAAAAAACCGCATGAAAAAAGACCTATTAGACGAGAAATAACACTTTTTCTAAAAGTATCGAAAATGGCCATTTTTCGCAAAGTAGCAAAGGGGGGACCAAAGGAAAATTTTCAAAAATCGCCGATTTTTTGGTCGAACTTCGGAAGGCTAAAAAAATAGGAAATACAAGTCGTACAATAGCCTAATTAGTATGGATCGAAAGCTAAACTATTGTAGATTTGAACTATGCAAAAAACCGCATGAAAAAAGACCTATTAGACGAGAAATAACACTTTTTCTAAAAGTATCGAAAATGGCCATTTTTCGCAAAGTAGCAAAGGGGGGACCAAAGGAAAATTTTCAAAAATCGCCGATTTTTTGGTCGAACTTCGGAAGGCTAAAAAAATAGGAAATACAAGTCGTACAATAGCCTAATTAGTATGGATCGAAAGCTAAACTATTGTAGATTTGAACTATGCAAAAAACCGCATGAAAAAAGACCTATTAGACGAGAAATAACACTTTTTCTAAAAGTATCGAAAATGGCCATTTTTCGCAAAGTAGCAAAGGGGGGACCAAAGGAAAATTTTCAAAAATCGCCGATTTTTTGGTCGAACTTCGGAAGGCTAAAAAAATAGGAAATACAAGTCGTACAATAGCCTAATTAGTATGGATCGAAAGCTAAACTATTGTAGATTTGAACTATGCAAAAAACCGCATGAAAAAAGACCTATTAGACGAGAAATAACACTTTTTCTAAAAGTATCGAAAATGGCCATTTTTCGCAAAGTAGCAAAGGGGGGACCAAAGGAAAATTTTCAAAAATCGCCGATTTTTTGGTCGAACTTCGGAAGGCTAAAAAAATAGGAAATACAAGTCGTACAATAGCCTAATTAGTATGGATCGAAAGCTAAACTATTGTAGATTTGAACTATGCAAAAAACCGCATGAAAAAAGACCTATTAGACGAGAAATAACACTTTTTCTAAAAGTATCGAAAATGGCCATTTTTCGCAAAGTAGCAAAGGGGGGACCAAAGGAAAATTTTCAAAAATCGCCGATTTTTTGGTCGAACTTCGGAAGGCTAAAAAAATAGGAAATACAAGTCGTACAATAGCCTAATTAGTATGGATCGAAAGCTAAACTATTGTAGATTTGAACTATGCAAAAAACCGCATGAAAAAAGACCTATTAGACGAGAAATAACACTTTTTCTAAAAGTATCGAAAATGGCCATTTTTCGCAAAGTAGCAAAGGGGGGACCAAAGGAAAATTTTCAAAAATCGCCGATTTTTTGGTCGAACTTCGGAAGGCTAAAAAAATAGGAAATACAAGTCGTACAATAGCCTAATTAGTATGGATCGAAAGCTAAACTATTGTAGATTTGAACTATGCAAAAAACCGCATGAAAAAAGACCTATTAGACGAGAAATAACACTTTTTCTAAAAGTATCGAAAATGGCCATTTTTCGCAAAGTAGCAAAGGGGGGACCAAAGGAAAATTTTCAAAAATCGCCGATTTTTTGGTCGAACTTCGGAAGGCTAAAAAAATAGGAAATACAAGTCGTACAATAGCCTAATTAGTATGGATCGAAAGCTAAACTATTGTAGATTTGAACTATGCAAAAAACCGCATGAAAAAAGACCTATTAGACGAGAAATAACACTTTTTCTAAAAGTATCGAAAATGGCCATTTTTCGCAAAGTAGCAAAGGGGGGACCAAAGGAAAATTTTCAAAAATCGCCGATTTTTTGGTCGAACTTCGGAAGGCTAAAAAAATAGGAAATACAAGTCGTACAATAGCCTAATTAGTATGGATCGAAAGCTAAACTATTGTAGATTTGAACTATGCAAAAAACCGCATGAAAAAAGACCTATTAGACGAGAAATAACACTTTTTCTAAAAGTATCGAAAATGGCCATTTTTCGCAAAGTAGCAAAGGGGGGACCAAAGGAAAATTTTCAAAAATCGCCGATTTTTTGGTCGAACTTCGGAAGGCTAAAAAAATAGGAAATACAAGTCGTACAATAGCCTAATTAGTATGGATCGAAAGCTAAACTATTGTAGATTTGAACTATGCAAAAAACCGCATGAAAAAAGACCTATTAGACGAGAAATAACACTTTTTCTAAAAGTATCGAAAATGGCCATTTTTCGCAAAGTAGCAAAGGGGGGACCAAAGGAAAATTTTCAAAAATCGCCGATTTTTTGGTCGAACTTCGGAAGGCTAAAAAAATAGGAAATACAAGTCGTACAATAGCCTAATTAGTATGGATCGAAAGCTAAACTATTGTAGATTTGAACTATGCAAAAAACCGCATGAAAAAAGACCTATTAGACGAGAAATAACACTTTTTCTAAAAGTATCGAAAATGGCCATTTTTCGCAAAGTAGCAAAGGGGGGACCAAAGGAAAATTTTCAAAAATCGCCGATTTTTTGGTCGAACTTCGGAAGGCTAAAAAAATAGGAAATACAAGTCGTACAATAGCCTAATTAGTATGGATCGAAAGCTAAACTATTGTAGATTTGAACTATGCAAAAAACCGCATGAAAAAAGACCTATTAGACGAGAAATAACACTTTTTCTAAAAGTATCGAAAATGGCCATTTTTCGCAAAGTAGCAAAGGGGGGACCAAAGGAAAATTTTCAAAAATCGCCGATTTTTTGGTCGAACTTCGGAAGGCTAAAAAAATAGGAAATACAAGTCGTACAATAGCCTAATTAGTATGGATCGAAAGCTAAACTATTGTAGATTTGAACTATGCAAAAAACCGCATGAAAAAAGACCTATTAGACGAGAAATAACACTTTTTCTAAAAGTATCGAAAATGGCCATTTTTCGCAAAGTAGCAAAGGGGGGACCAAAGGAAAATTTTCAAAAATCGCCGATTTTTTGGTCGAACTTCGGAAGGCTAAAAAAATAGGAAATACAAGTCGTACAATAGCCTAATTAGTATGGATCGAAAGCTAAACTATTGTAGATTTGAACTATGCAAAAAACCGCATGAAAAAAGACCTATTAGACGAGAAATAACACTTTTTCTAAAAGTATCGAAAATGGCCATTTTTCGCAAAGTAGCAAAGGGGGGACCAAAGGAAAATTTTCAAAAATCGCCGATTTTTTGGTCGAACTTCGGAAGGCTAAAAAAATAGGAAATACAAGTCGTACAATAGCCTAATTAGTATGGATCGAAAGCTAAACTATTGTAGATTTGAACTATGCAAAAAACCGCATGAAAAAAGACCTATTAGACGAGAAATAACACTTTTTCTAAAAGTATCGAAAATGGCCATTTTTCGCAAAGTAGCAAAGGGGGGACCAAAGGAAAATTTTCAAAAATCGCCGATTTTTTGGTCGAACTTCGGAAGGCTAAAAAAATAGGAAATACAAGTCGTACAATAGCCTAATTAGTATGGATCGAAAGCTAAACTATTGTAGATTTGAACTATGCAAAAAACCGCATGAAAAAAGACCTATTAGACGAGAAATAACACTTTTTCTAAAAGTATCGAAAATGGCCATTTTTCGCAAAGTAGCAAAGGGGGGACCAAAGGAAAATTTTCAAAAATCGCCGATTTTTTGGTCGAACTTCGGAAGGCTAAAAAAATAGGAAATACAAGTCGTACAATAGCCTAATTAGTATGGATCGAAAGCTAAACTATTGTAGATTTGAACTATGCAAAAAACCGCATGAAAAAAGACCTATTAGACGAGAAATAACACTTTTTCTAAAAGTATCGAAAATGGCCATTTTTCGCAAAGTAGCAAAGGGGGGACCAAAGGAAAATTTTCAAAAATCGCCGATTTTTTGGTCGAACTTCGGAAGGCTAAAAAAATAGGAAATACAAGTCGTACAATAGCCTAATTAGTATGGATCGAAAGCTAAACTATTGTAGATTTGAACTATGCAAAAAACCGCATGAAAAAAGACCTATTAGACGAGAAATAACACTTTTTCTAAAAGTATCGAAAATGGCCATTTTTCGCAAAGTAGCAAAGGGGGGACCAAAGGAAAATTTTCAAAAATCGCCGATTTTTTGGTCGAACTTCGGAAGGCTAAAAAAATAGGAAATACAAGTCGTACAATAGCCTAATTAGTATGGATCGAAAGCTAAACTATTGTAGATTTGAACTATGCAAAAAACCGCATGAAAAAAGACCTATTAGACGAGAAATAACACTTTTTCTAAAAGTATCGAAAATGGCCATTTTTCGCAAAGTAGCAAAGGGGGGACCAAAGGAAAATTTTCAAAAATCGCCGATTTTTTGGTCGAACTTCGGAAGGCTAAAAAAATAGGAAATACAAGTCGTACAATAGCCTAATTAGTATGGATCGAAAGCTAAACTATTGTAGATTTGAACTATGCAAAAAACCGCATGAAAAAAGACCTATTAGACGAGAAATAACACTTTTTCTAAAAGTATCGAAAATGGCCATTTTTCGCAAAGTAGCAAAGGGGGGACCAAAGGAAAATTTTCAAAAATCGCCGATTTTTTGGTCGAACTTCGGAAGGCTAAAAAAATAGGAAATACAAGTCGTACAATAGCCTAATTAGTATGGATCGAAAGCTAAACTATTGTAGATTTGAACTATGCAAAAAACCGCATGAAAAAAGACCTATTAGACGAGAAATAACACTTTTTCTAAAAGTATCGAAAATGGCCATTTTTCGCAAAGTAGCAAAGGGGGGACCAAAGGAAAATTTTCAAAAATCGCCGATTTTTTGGTCGAACTTCGGAAGGCTAAAAAAATAGGAAATACAAGTCGTACAATAGCCTAATTAGTATGGATCGAAAGCTAAACTATTGTAGATTTGAACTATGCAAAAAACCGCATGAAAAAAGACCTATTAGACGAGAAATAACACTTTTTCTAAAAGTATCGAAAATGGCCATTTTTCGCAAAGTAGCAAAGGGGGGACCAAAGGAAAATTTTCAAAAATCGCCGATTTTTTGGTCGAACTTCGGAAGGCTAAAAAAATAGGAAATACAAGTCGTACAATAGCCTAATTAGTATGGATCGAAAGCTAAACTATTGTAGATTTGAACTATGCAAAAAACCGCATGAAAAAAGACCTATTAGACGAGAAATAACACTTTTTCTAAAAGTATCGAAAATGGCCATTTTTCGCAAAGTAGCAAAGGGGGGACCAAAGGAAAATTTTCAAAAATCGCCGATTTTTTGGTCGAACTTCGGAAGGCTAAAAAAATAGGAAATACAAGTCGTACAATAGCCTAATTAGTATGGATCGAAAGCTAAACTATTGTAGATTTGAACTATGCAAAAAACCGCATGAAAAAAGACCTATTAGACGAGAAATAACACTTTTTCTAAAAGTATCGAAAATGGCCATTTTTCGCAAAGTAGCAAAGGGGGGACCAAAGGAAAATTTTCAAAAATCGCCGATTTTTTGGTCGAACTTCGGAAGGCTAAAAAAATAGGAAATACAAGTCGTACAATAGCCTAATTAGTATGGATCGAAAGCTAAACTATTGTAGATTTGAACTATGCAAAAAACCGCATGAAAAAAGACCTATTAGACGAGAAATAACACTTTTTCTAAAAGTATCGAAAATGGCCATTTTTCGCAAAGTAGCAAAGGGGGGACCAAAGGAAAATTTTCAAAAATCGCCGATTTTTTGGTCGAACTTCGGAAGGCTAAAAAAATAGGAAATACAAGTCGTACAATAGCCTAATTAGTATGGATCGAAAGCTAAACTATTGTAGATTTGAACTATGCAAAAAACCGCATGAAAAAAGACCTATTAGACGAGAAATAACACTTTTTCTAAAAGTATCGAAAATGGCCATTTTTCGCAAAGTAGCAAAGGGGGGACCAAAGGAAAATTTTCAAAAATCGCCGATTTTTTGGTCGAACTTCGGAAGGCTAAAAAAATAGGAAATACAAGTCGTACAATAGCCTAATTAGTATGGATCGAAAGCTAAACTATTGTAGATTTGAACTATGCAAAAAACCGCATGAAAAAAGACCTATTAGACGAGAAATAACACTTTTTCTAAAAGTATCGAAAATGGCCATTTTTCGCAAAGTAGCAAAGGGGGGACCAAAGGAAAATTTTCAAAAATCGCCGATTTTTTGGTCGAACTTCGGAAGGCTAAAAAAATAGGAAATACAAGTCGTACAATAGCCTAATTAGTATGGATCGAAAGCTAAACTATTGTAGATTTGAACTATGCAAAAAACCGCATGAAAAAAGACCTATTAGACGAGAAATAACACTTTTTCTAAAAGTATCGAAAATGGCCATTTTTCGCAAAGTAGCAAAGGGGGGACCAAAGGAAAATTTTCAAAAATCGCCGATTTTTTGGTCGAACTTCGGAAGGCTAAAAAAATAGGAAATACAAGTCGTACAATAGCCTAATTAGTATGGATCGAAAGCTAAACTATTGTAGATTTGAACTATGCAAAAAACCGCATGAAAAAAGACCTATTAGACGAGAAATAACACTTTTTCTAAAAGTATCGAAAATGGCCATTTTTCGCAAAGTAGCAAAGGGGGGACCAAAGGAAAATTTTCAAAAATCGCCGATTTTTTGGTCGAACTTCGGAAGGCTAAAAAAATAGGAAATACAAGTCGTACAATAGCCTAATTAGTATGGATCGAAAGCTAAACTATTGTAGATTTGAACTATGCAAAAAACCGCATGAAAAAAGACCTATTAGACGAGAAATAACACTTTTTCTAAAAGTATCGAAAATGGCCATTTTTCGCAAAGTAGCAAAGGGGGGACCAAAGGAAAATTTTCAAAAATCGCCGATTTTTTGGTCGAACTTCGGAAGGCTAAAAAAATAGGAAATACAAGTCGTACAATAGCCTAATTAGTATGGATCGAAAGCTAAACTATTGTAGATTTGAACTATGCAAAAAACCGCATGAAAAAAGACCTATTAGACGAGAAATAACACTTTTTCTAAAAGTATCGAAAATGGCCATTTTTCGCAAAGTAGCAAAGGGGGGACCAAAGGAAAATTTTCAAAAATCGCCGATTTTTTGGTCGAACTTCGGAAGGCTAAAAAAATAGGAAATACAAGTCGTACAATAGCCTAATTAGTATGGATCGAAAGCTAAACTATTGTAGATTTGAACTATGCAAAAAACCGCATGAAAAAAGACCTATTAGACGAGAAATAACACTTTTTCTAAAAGTATCGAAAATGGCCATTTTTCGCAAAGTAGCAAAGGGGGGACCAAAGGAAAATTTTCAAAAATCGCCGATTTTTTGGTCGAACTTCGGAAGGCTAAAAAAATAGGAAATACAAGTCGTACAATAGCCTAATTAGTATGGATCGAAAGCTAAACTATTGTAGATTTGAACTATGCAAAAAACCGCATGAAAAAAGACCTATTAGACGAGAAATAACACTTTTTCTAAAAGTATCGAAAATGGCCATTTTTCGCAAAGTAGCAAAGGGGGGACCAAAGGAAAATTTTCAAAAATCGCCGATTTTTTGGTCGAACTTCGGAAGGCTAAAAAAATAGGAAATACAAGTCGTACAATAGCCTAATTAGTATGGATCGAAAGCTAAACTATTGTAGATTTGAACTATGCAAAAAACCGCATGAAAAAAGACCTATTAGACGAGAAATAACACTTTTTCTAAAAGTATCGAAAATGGCCATTTTTCGCAAAGTAGCAAAGGGGGGACCAAAGGAAAATTTTCAAAAATCGCCGATTTTTTGGTCGAACTTCGGAAGGCTAAAAAAATAGGAAATACAAGTCGTACAATAGCCTAATTAGTATGGATCGAAAGCTAAACTATTGTAGATTTGAACTATGCAAAAAACCGCATGAAAAAAGACCTATTAGACGAGAAATAACACTTTTTCTAAAAGTATCGAAAATGGCCATTTTTCGCAAAGTAGCAAAGGGGGGACCAAAGGAAAATTTTCAAAAATCGCCGATTTTTTGGTCGAACTTCGGAAGGCTAAAAAAATAGGAAATACAAGTCGTACAATAGCCTAATTAGTATGGATCGAAAGCTAAACTATTGTAGATTTGAACTATGCAAAAAACCGCATGAAAAAAGACCTATTAGACGAGAAATAACACTTTTTCTAAAAGTATCGAAAATGGCCATTTTTCGCAAAGTAGCAAAGGGGGGACCAAAGGAAAATTTTCAAAAATCGCCGATTTTTTGGTCGAACTTCGGAAGGCTAAAAAAATAGGAAATACAAGTCGTACAATAGCCTAATTAGTATGGATCGAAAGCTAAACTATTGTAGATTTGAACTATGCAAAAAACCGCATGAAAAAAGACCTATTAGACGAGAAATAACACTTTTTCTAAAAGTATCGAAAATGGCCATTTTTCGCAAAGTAGCAAAGGGGGGACCAAAGGAAAATTTTCAAAAATCGCCGATTTTTTGGTCGAACTTCGGAAGGCTAAAAAAATAGGAAATACAAGTCGTACAATAGCCTAATTAGTATGGATCGAAAGCTAAACTATTGTAGATTTGAACTATGCAAAAAACCGCATGAAAAAAGACCTATTAGACGAGAAATAACACTTTTTCTAAAAGTATCGAAAATGGCCATTTTTCGCAAAGTAGCAAAGGGGGGACCAAAGGAAAATTTTCAAAAATCGCCGATTTTTTGGTCGAACTTCGGAAGGCTAAAAAAATAGGAAATACAAGTCGTACAATAGCCTAATTAGTATGGATCGAAAGCTAAACTATTGTAGATTTGAACTATGCAAAAAACCGCATGAAAAAAGACCTATTAGACGAGAAATAACACTTTTTCTAAAAGTATCGAAAATGGCCATTTTTCGCAAAGTAGCAAAGGGGGGACCAAAGGAAAATTTTCAAAAATCGCCGATTTTTTGGTCGAACTTCGGAAGGCTAAAAAAATAGGAAATACAAGTCGTACAATAGCCTAATTAGTATGGATCGAAAGCTAAACTATTGTAGATTTGAACTATGCAAAAAACCGCATGAAAAAAGACCTATTAGACGAGAAATAACACTTTTTCTAAAAGTATCGAAAATGGCCATTTTTCGCAAAGTAGCAAAGGGGGGACCAAAGGAAAATTTTCAAAAATCGCCGATTTTTTGGTCGAACTTCGGAAGGCTAAAAAAATAGGAAATACAAGTCGTACAATAGCCTAATTAGTATGGATCGAAAGCTAAACTATTGTAGATTTGAACTATGCAAAAAACCGCATGAAAAAAGACCTATTAGACGAGAAATAACACTTTTTCTAAAAGTATCGAAAATGGCCATTTTTCGCAAAGTAGCAAAGGGGGGACCAAAGGAAAATTTTCAAAAATCGCCGATTTTTTGGTCGAACTTCGGAAGGCTAAAAAAATAGGAAATACAAGTCGTACAATAGCCTAATTAGTATGGATCGAAAGCTAAACTATTGTAGATTTGAACTATGCAAAAAACCGCATGAAAAAAGACCTATTAGACGAGAAATAACACTTTTTCTAAAAGTATCGAAAATGGCCATTTTTCGCAAAGTAGCAAAGGGGGGACCAAAGGAAAATTTTCAAAAATCGCCGATTTTTTGGTCGAACTTCGGAAGGCTAAAAAAATAGGAAATACAAGTCGTACAATAGCCTAATTAGTATGGATCGAAAGCTAAACTATTGTAGATTTGAACTATGCAAAAAACCGCATGAAAAAAGACCTATTAGACGAGAAATAACACTTTTTCTAAAAGTATCGAAAATGGCCATTTTTCGCAAAGTAGCAAAGGGGGGACCAAAGGAAAATTTTCAAAAATCGCCGATTTTTTGGTCGAACTTCGGAAGGCTAAAAAAATAGGAAATACAAGTCGTACAATAGCCTAATTAGTATGGATCGAAAGCTAAACTATTGTAGATTTGAACTATGCAAAAAACCGCATGAAAAAAGACCTATTAGACGAGAAATAACACTTTTTCTAAAAGTATCGAAAATGGCCATTTTTCGCAAAGTAGCAAAGGGGGGACCAAAGGAAAATTTTCAAAAATCGCCGATTTTTTGGTCGAACTTCGGAAGGCTAAAAAAATAGGAAATACAAGTCGTACAATAGCCTAATTAGTATGGATCGAAAGCTAAACTATCGAACAAAGTGCAGGCTATTCGTAGCGTCTTGTTTTTGTGTTTATGTTGGGTTGGAAATGCCTTGTGGGTAATTCTTTTGTCTCCACAAATGGAGAGGTTAGCGGTAGTTGTAATAAGTTTTTTTATAAGTGTTGAGCCCTCCAGTCCTATTAAGGAAAAACTTGGTTGCCTGTATTTGTTATGAAGGAAAACTTAGCGACATATCAGTAATAGGACTTGGAATGTCTTCAGAACGGTAAGAGAGATAACCTCACTTGTGAACTGCACGAAGCACGTTTTGCTTGAGATCAGTGTGAGATCATCTCTCACCTTTGGTTTCTTTCAAAGGCTTTCCTCTACCCACCATTCTAGCTTTATGATGCCAGACTGGGAGCTTCTGAAGAGACAACCCGCACTTATTAATTTCGAACTTACCTGCTGTTTTAGATGTATGTGCACGTCACTATGTTTGAAACAATACGTTTCCTTCCCAAGCTGCCCTTGGGCCATGTGTAGGCCCGCTGCACTTCGGTGGCGATTTTGTGTTCATTTATTACAATAACTTTTTGTTTGTTTCTTTTACTTCTGTGTTTGCACTGCGTCTCACATGATTTTTTAAACAGCATACATGGCGACGTCACGCAACTATGTAGCAGTGCGCCGAGTCACCGCAAAGGAGGCTTCGGTAGGGTAACTTTTGTGCAATAAAACCTCATTGTTGTTTGGATTCTTACCTTGTGGAAAAAACGTATTTGATCTAGTAATTTAAGACGCTTGAGAACTTGAGTTTGTACGGAGGTGAGAAAAGGGCTTCCAAGTGAGAGTTTGAGGGTTTTTACAAAGTGTTGAGTAAGGTTATCCGAGATATAAAGTTGCCGTTGACAAAACGACACTCTGCCAGTGGACAGGAAAGCTGAAAATTCTGGGCCAGGTTTAATAAGGAAAGATCATAACCATGCATACGCCTTTTTTAAAATCTAAGAACGTCCAACGTTCGGACTGAGACGTCGTTTTTATCTTTTTACGACAACGTTCTTAACATGTTCTTAAAGCTTGCTTAAAGTTGTGGGCTATACTAAGTTCGACCACTAACTGAGTAGAATTTAACATAATTCATGCCTACTTGAAAGGGTTATTAAAATCGTTTCTAAAGAATGACCTTTTCTGTTTTGAGTTTTTTTTGTTATGTAAATTAGCTAATTGATGACGTCATCAGTAGTTCCACTGGAAGATCAATCTGAAAATGTAACAATAAGCTTTGTCTATTTTTCATTTCATAGGCACTTTCATACTGAGCCATAACTTGGTTTGATTTCTGACGGATTAGCCAAGAATGTGACAGGAAATTGTTGGTATGATTTTCCATTTCCACTACTATGGATTTTTAAACTTTTGCTTTGGCTTATCACTCACAAGGGAGTGAAACACAGACATTGTGCTGTACATTGGCAGATGGTTATCTTGAAACCAGCTTGGATGGGTGCAAGATTCAGATGTTTACAACAAATTTTAGAGCATTATTCAATGACAATTGCTATTTCATTATTAATTTTAATGCGACGGGGAAGGCTGATGCTCAAATGACTAGAGCATTGTCGAGGTTATCCCACCCTACCCATCCAAACAATCTATACAAATTGTTGTAGCCTTCCCTTTTCCCAACTAAGCTCAATGACATTCTTCCTCTTTTATCACCCTCCAAATAATGACCTTTTCCTATTTTCATAACATATTCTCTCTGCAAAGGAAAGGTGGAAGAGACAATCAGGTTGTTAATAATTTCAATGTATATAAAAAGAGAGATTTAAATTTTTGTTTTGGGTGATTAGTTTCTCAATGAATATTAGCATATGTGGTACAGTTCTCAGAGCTACAAAACATTCCACTAGTGTCATGCCTTAGAATCATGTGTGGCATGAATTTGTTCCAGTGTTTCAGAAAAGAGGGAGCCTCGGGTCAAAAACCCTACAAGGTCAGCTTCATGACCCGACAAAATTATAGAAAACTTTATAACTGTTTGGTGGGAGCTGTGGAAATTTGACCCGCTGGAATTCCTTGTTGACACCCTGCCTTACAAACTTATCCGGAGGCCTGTTGTTCTCCCTCTACATTTTCCCTGCCCCTTGTTATTGCCTTCTTATTAAGACAACCAACAGCTAATTTCTGTTGCTTTATTGCATTTTATGTCTGTATATATTTGAGACTTAAAAAAGATAAGGTATTATTGTTAATAACAACTGGGGTGGATCTATTGGGAGGGTGCAGGGGTGTGCACCCCCTCCATAAGAAAAAATTGTGGATCCCCACCCCTGAACAAGTACACTTCATATATTGTGACAACAACTTATTGAAATCCCTATGATGCTTGTTTTTTTCCCCATTTTTTAAAATTCCGTTTACATATCTATAGTGTCTGTAGTATAGTACTTGAAAAATTTTCCCTCATGGTGTATCCACACATTTTAGCAGGCGTTTGATTAATATGAAAAAATTTTGGCGGAGCTAGTTGGACCCTGGTAACTAAGGACGTCAAAGAAGTAAATTGATCGCTTCTCTTCAGAAAGGAATGTTCAAAAATCTAGAGCTTTTTGTTAAGTCTTTATAGAAATGTCGAACAATAGTTACCCTTTGGATGCTGTGAATGTTCTGGCGATTCAGAAGGGAATTACATTCTTGATTCTTTGATGTCATTAGTTACCAGGACCCAATTGACTCGGCCCGCTAAAATGCATGGGTACACTATGAGGGAAAATGTTTTTAAGTACTACACTCCAGACATTATAAATGTTTAAACGAGAAAATGGGGAAAAAATGAGTGTCATAGGGACTTTTAAGAACATCGTAGATGCTTGTGCTTTTTACGTGACAGAAAACTGTTGGATGCAACTTTTTTATCGTCAAATGAGAGCTGGAGATCATCATCGCAGTTTATAACCCATTGACTCCTGGGAATGAGACTTAACAGATTTTACTCTCAGACTGCCTAACACCAGCTGGAACCCATGACCCGGAGCCTACAACTCCCGTACTGGGCCAATGTCACCCTACATCTCCCATACTGGGCCAATGTCACCCTACATCTCCCATACTGGGCCAATGTCATCCTACAACTCCCATACTGGGCCTATGTCACAATACAACTCCTATACTGGGCCTATGTAAACCTACAACTCCCATACTGGGCCAATGCACCCTACAACTCCCATACTGGGCCTGAATGCACCCTACAACTCCCATACCAGGCCTTGTCACCATACAACTCCCATACTGGGCCTATATCACAATACAACTCCCATACTGGGTCTATGTAACCCTACAACTCCCATACTGGGCCGGTGTCACCATACAACTCCCATACTGGGCCTATGTCACAATTCAACTCCTATACTGGGCCTATGTAACCCTACAACTCCCATACTGGGCCAGTGTCACCCTACAACTCTCATACTGGGCCTATGTCACAATACAACTCCCACACTGGGCCTATGTAACCCTACAACTCCCATACTGGGCCAATGCACCCTGCAACTCTCATACTGGGCCTATGTCACCCTACAACTCTCATACTGGGCCTATGTGACCCTACAACTCCCATATTGGGCCTAATGTTGCGGCATTTTTACAGACCGATCTATTTTTAGACCACCGAAAAAAACAAAGGCAGTTCCGCTTCGGTGACCCAATGACGTCTGGTTTGTTTCTTGTAATTGGTCATCGGACTCCTGTGGGAGTTTCATTCATGGGAAATTCAATCTAAAAATAAATTGACTTAACTGATTAGAGTGTAATGTGAAGTGCTAGTTTTGTACCCCATATGAACCATGTGAGCATTAGCACTACTAATGGAAATGGGCCCACACAAGGATAGAGAAAAACTGGTAAATTGGTCTGTGAAAACGCCGTGACACGAACACAATGGAGTTGTAGGCTCCGGCTCATGGGTTTCTGACGCCAGACGATTTTACTCGTCAAGTGGTGGCGTCCTAGGGCACCTGAGGAATCATCGGGTTAATCAGTCGAAAAGCAATGACAACGGCGACGGCAACAAAAACGTCAAAAATGTGCATATTCAGTGGGCAAAAACAATAGAGAGCTTAAGCACGCACGTTTTGGAGACGCGGACGGCAACCGTAAGTGAGCTGTTTTCCCATCCAATTTGTCTTCACAAACCACATTTACAGTGCTAAGTATCTTTTCTCCATTAGAGATGATTAGTATAAAAATCTGGGAGACACCACTGCCCTGGCGCGCGACATGTTCTCTTCCGGTTGCCGTCTGTGTCTCAAAAATGCACGTGCTTAAGCTCCCTAATTGCTTTGCACGCTCTGCACGTGCGTTTTTCACTCTTTTCCATTTCTTTGCCGTCGTGAAATAGCCAAATTTGAGGTTTTAGCAAGAACATTTTAGAAAGAACGTCAGCACTTGGGGTGCAGGGATGGCGCAGTGGTGAGAGCACTCGCCTCCCACCAATGTGGCCCAGGTTCGATTCCCGGACTCGGCGTCTTATGTGGGTTGAGTTTGTTGGTTCTCTACTCTGCACCCAGAGGTTTTCTCCGGGTACTCCGGTTTCCCCTCTCCTCAAAAACCAACATTTGACTTGATTTACTTTCATTGTTCATGTCAGTTTACAGTGTCCCCAATTAGCGCTCCAGGGCTAGAACGACTAGACACTTCAATAAAGTTCCTTTCCTTTCCTTTCCTTTCCTTTCCTTTGAGGATAAATTTAATTTTCTCCCCTAAATTAAGCGCTGATCCAAACAGTGTCATTTTTGAGGAACTGCCACACCCTTGTCACATTAAAAAGGTTGAAATGGTCTCGAAGTGATTACAATAATGTGAATTTATATTTTGAGATGACGTTCTCGTTTCCGTCGCCGTTGTCGTTGCTTAACCCATTGACAAGTAAAAATCGTCTAGCCTTACAGTAAAATACTAGGTCTGGCCGGTTTAGGCCGGTTTGGGTGTTAAAGGGTTAATTAAATTAAGCACTTTAGCAACGACGATGGGAACGGGAACGAGAACGTCATCTAAAAACATAAATTCGTGTTATTGCAGTCACTTCGAGACTATTCCAAGGGCTTTTAATATGACAAAGGTGTAGCAGTCACTCAGGAATGAAACCGCTATGAACGGAGCTTAATTTAGGGGAGAAAATCATTTATGTCCAAGTGCTGACGTTGTCCATAAAACCTCAAATTTGGCAATTTCACATTAGGGACCTTAAGCAAGGACAAGGACGACGGCTTCGAGAACATCACAAAACAAGAGGTTTAAGGGCCCACTGGCGTATTTTTGGGGTGCTTTGCTAAGGATGTATTGGTTAAGTAATTTCAGAGAATTTAGCATTATTTTGGTCAGTTTTTAACTTTTGTAACCCAATGACCCTAAATATGACGTCATTATGCCACGCCCGTTGTCACGTGACCAATAAAAGAAAACTCTAAATTTGTCTCCGTGCTACGCAATCTGAGTATTTAATCGAAGGTTTGATAATTTGTATTCGTTTTTGCATCCAGCCAAGCATGGTTTTCTCTTTATTTTGAAAAAACGTTCTTTTTAAAGACATAAACGATACTGAAATACCAATATTTTTTTCAAAAAAGATGATTTGAAAAAATCAATGCTTAGCTATATTCTGTATGTGGGGGTGAAACGTGCCATGCAAAAAAAAAAAATTCAATTTCAAGACCGCCGGAAATTTAGCTTTTTCTCAAACCGGAAGTCAGTTCGTTTACGCATGCGCAGTTGATCTGAGAACGAGCGCGAGGAAGGGCGAGGAAAAACCTTCGATTCTCTATTTTCGAATTCCCCATAATACACTTTGTTTGCCCCCCAAATTTTGCATAAACTATTGTTTTCAAATGCTCTTGGGGACACTGCATATTCCCAAGAGGATTTGAAAACAATGCTTTATGCAAAATTTGGGGGGCAAACAAAGTGTATTATGGGGAATTCGAAAATAGAGAACGGAAACAACAGTTCGTGCGGTGACTTTTGCTTGTTAGCGGGTTTTCTTGTCAGCTCATGATGTGATGACGTCAGTTACCGGAAGTAACATTTCACCTCCTCAGCAACGCGCGAAAAATCCGTCTGTGGGCCCTTAATTAGCAAAAACAATAGTTCTACCCGCCCTGCACGTGCGTTTTACATTTTGATACATTTCTTTGCCGTCCTCGTCTTGACAACGAGGTGAAATGATCAAATTTGAGGTCATGTGGAGGACGCGGGAACCTGACGACGAATTTTCAATTTTCCCTCTCAATATCCACGCCATTCTCATCAATTTTATTCACGAAGGTCACTGAATAGGCTGTGCCACAACCTGGCTGCGCTGTAAGAGAAACTTCTTCTTCAAATAACTTGAGCGGGGCTGCGGAAGAGCCAATTATATTTCAGTATTCCTTAATCAATATGATGTTATGTCGTTTCGAAACACAAATCTAGAACTCAGATACCCAGGGTTCATTCCATGTAAAGATTTATGCGTCATAATAGCAGCTGATCCAATTTTTGATATTCTAGTTTACGCCAACCCAGTGCCCGGAACAATTCATCGATATTAGAGTCATAATTGGCACACACTAAAACACAGGCTGCATGATTTTGGAGCTTCTGAAGCTTTTCAGAAAGACCACTGCCACAGTTGCTCCAGACAGTACTACAGTAATAAAAATATGGTCATATACATTAAGTAATATATTAAAGGGTATAAGATGTGGTATTCGCTTAATTGCGCCCAATGCAGAGGCAGTCTTTTTGCAAATATTCTGTATGTGACATTCCCAGTTCATGTTTCGGTGGATGTGCACACCAAGAGATTTCGTGAATGAGACCTGCTTCACTGGATGGTCTTTTATACTGAAAGAAGGAATTTCAGGAAATGTTGATAACTTCTGTCTCGATACAACTAACATGAACTCAGTGTTTTTTAATGTGTACACCCTGTTTAAATCATAGTTAAGACAGTCATCAATATGTTTCAGTAAATCTGTGCTAGCGAAGGTGAGGCTGGTGTCATCTGCATACATTCTAGGTTGTAAAAAATACAGACAATCTGGCAGGGCATATAATAGAAAGGGTAAAGGTCCTAGAATTGCTCCCTGGGGGACACCACATTTGACCAATTTTGGAGTAGACATAAAGGAGTTCGTTTGAGTGCGATTGCTTAGATATGATGTGAATCATTTGTGACAGAATTCGAAATTGCGGACTCCACAGAATTGCAATTTTGCTAATGTGATCGAAGGTGTCGAAAGCCTGTTTTATATCAAGAAAAACAACGGCATTGACGAAAAAGCGATCAATATTCATGGCCCAACTATCCGTAGCTTCGAGTAACGCAGTAACCCTAGAGTGTTGAGAACGAAGTACGGATTGATAACGAGAAAGAATGCAGTGTTCGATAAGATAGTGGTATAACTGGTCGTAAATTACTCTCTGAAATATTTTAGCCACGACTGGGATTACTGAGAGATTGGTCGATAGTTAGTGGGATCATTGCATTGCAGTTTTGAACGCAGAGAATAAAGATGTGTCGATGTTGTTTCCTCAAAGGCGAACTCCTTGTCAGTTGCACAAAGAAATTCTTCATAGGTGGTCTCAACATTCTCAACATTTCGGCTACGGTCAGGTCCAACTTCAGTAAAGAAAGTATTTAATAGTTCAGCAACGTCCACTTGACTTGATTTTTGCCCTTGGTATTGTATTTCATTTAATAACATATTTTACTCTGTCTAAATGCCAGAATAATGATTTTATTCGTCAATTGGTGGTACGTGATGAGTCAATGGGTTAACCAGTCAAAAACTGTGTCCCTTCCATTAAGCAGCAACTAAGAGCAATCGGAAGTGAGCTGTTTTCCCTTTTAACTTTTCTTCACACAACCACATTTACATTGTCAAGTGCCTTTTCTCCATTAGAGATGATTAGCATAAAAATCTGGGAGACACCACTGTCCTGGCACGCGAAATGTTCTCTTCCGGTTGCTGTCCGCATCTCAGAAACGCGCGTGCTTAAGCTCCCTGTCATATCCCACCAGCTACGCAGGCTAGTGGAACTTTTACCTGCCACCGGTGTGCTTGGGTTTGAGTCCCATAGACTAAAGACAACGTTTCGCTGACATACTCTTTACTTTCTACTTGTGTTACCAATTTATTTCCACATTGGCCACCGTACAGAGATTCTAAAAGCTGACGTTTCGAGCGTTAGCCCTTCGTCAGAGCGAATCGAGGAATTGTGGGTTACGTGTACTAATACATTCCTTTTTTTCACGTTGCCATGTTACCACCAATAGCGTAGCTCCTACTCTACTATAAAAACTAGACGTAACTCACAATTTCTCGATTCGCTCTGACGAAGGGCTAACGCTCGAAACGTCAGCTTTTAGAATCTCTGTACGGTGGCCAATTTACCAAATTTTTGTATACTACATCCCCACAGACGCAGCACCACAGTTTCTTTAGAAACTACCTCCTTCACCTATTTCCACATTGGTTTGTCTTAAGTGTCCAGGTTTCTGGACAGTAAAATGCAAAACAATCCTTGAACATCGTGCGGCAACAGAACTTATTATTTGAGTAGTTTTTCATGCATTCTTATTTGTTGTAATGTAGCATGAGCAACGCTTTACTCACAACTTTAGCGATTTGAAATGCAGACTTACAAGCCATGGAAACCAATAAGACTCTTCTTGTTTCCTGCAGCGGTTAGTTAAACCAGCCCAAGTCTACTGACAGACAGCTACTCTTTTACTTGCAATTTTCTCCGTCATTTTTCATTGAATTCCATTTATCTTGACCCTCAAACGTACCACTCCAGTAGTTTACTTTAAAAATT